>NW_009637051.1:0-6659 GCF_000690535.1 Cariama cristata | reverse complement strand
ACCGCTCTCTCCATGTCATCTGCACCACGTAACCAGTGGTCTGCTGTGCCCAGAGCCGTTCAGGCTATGATTGTGTAAGAAGAGACCATTCTGCCTATCTTACTGGTATGTCTGTTCAGATCTGAAATGCTCATACTGACAGTTTCTAGATGTCTGTGACCTAAGACAAGGTATTTTCCTGACCTTCATGAACAATCAAACCTCCAGTGCCTTGGCCTTCATGGCAGCGGCAGCGCTCCTTGCAGGGTACATGTGGGATAAGGAGAGTAAGAAAGAATTTAGGGGCATAAAGCCCATTTAATATCATTAATGAGTTGTTTATAGCTGTAAGATGTCTACATTCATTCAGAATTTAGATACTGGGGGATTTTTTTTGTGTTCAGAATGTTGGATAAATAGACATTTGGTATTTAAGAGATTATGCTGGCACTCTGAAGATGTAAGGGATTAGCTTTTTGAGAAAGAGCATCTCTCTGTGTGAGACATTTTGAACAGTATGTATACTGGAGAAATGGTTTGGATGGGAGGTGGAAGAACAGATGGATGACAAAACTTCTGGTATGGACCAAGCAGCTGCTTCTGTCTCTGTTGTTGTTTGCAACTACAGCTGGCCTTGTGACCTTCCTTATGCACACCAGTGGATGCTATAACGAAAGAAGTTTTCTTCAAAGAGGAAGCTGAGATGAAAACAATGGTGAAAAAAGATGATGTGGCATGATGACTTTGAGAAAGAGTCATTCCTTTTCTAAAATATTACTGGTGCTGTAAGCTGAAAGAAAAGCCAGAAAATCCCTGAGGTCATATTCCTGAAAAAGTACGTATGTCTTCTACATTTACCAAATCATGTCTGCTTTAAATTCTTCCTTTAATAAAACTTCACCCCTGTACATTGTTGTTCACGTTCCATAACAAACAAGTAGACGCAGTCAAAAACTTGAGTCTTTCACAATAACAATAACAAAATTGACAACCAGAGAATTTGATTCAGGGAGAGCAGAACAGTGTCACTCAGAGCTATCTTACAGTATGTTATTTTTCAGAATAAATACTTCCAAAAAATGAAGCAGAATCATAATGTTTCTAGTTTTCAAGCAGAATCTGAGATATGGGGAAAACAGAAATTAGTTTATATGAGTAAAATACAAAAATGGTGCTTCTTTATAACTGAAAAGGACCTTCTGGATAAAATTTGGGTGTTTATTTTTATGCATAAAAGATCTGTAGTAAAGGACAATTTATACAATAGGATTCAGGCAAAGTGCACTTTCCCTGGAAAGCCAACATAACAACAGGAGAGCACTTTTCATAAGGGGCACACACAGGCTATAAATGTTTATTGTGTTATTGACAATTATCTGTTTAAGACTGGGATTACTCGATGAGTAGTTCAGAAAATACTGCATTATGGCTTAATTGCTTCAGTATCTAATTAATTTTTAAAATACCCTGTAGATAAAGAAGATAGCAAAATAGTGCACGTACGTTTGTGAATGGAAATTTTGCTCTAGCTGCCTTCCTTTCATCGAGATACTTCATGTTTGCTTGAATCAACAAAAAAATTTTCTATAGTGATCCTTTATTTTCCTCATATCTAATTAACGTGTTTGATTTTTACCTTACAGATTTAGAACAGAATTGGCTGTCAATTCACTGTCCCAATAAAGCGATGGTAGGTGATATTTATTTCGTCTTTTTGTACAATTGGCAGTTAACTTACAAAGACCAACAAATACTAATGTGAACGTTCTGGTAACACAAGATGCCTTAAATCCCAAGAGTATCACCTAAAGAAAGCCAGCGGTTGTTCCAAAGCTGCCTGGAGAAAAGATATTTCCTTTATTGTAAAAGAAAATTGTCTTGTGAAATGGTATTCCACAGATTCAGAAGTCTTATTAGATAAACTGGTTTATTCCCAAATCGAAGGAGAATCATTTCCTATAACTAATTTTCCAGTGTAATATTTAATTATCAAGTCATCGGCTTCTACCACTTCTCTTGTGACTATTCCAAAGACTAACAGACTTACTGGTCAGGAAGTTTTACGTATATTCAGACTATATTTTAGGCTGTTACACCTAATCTAGTGCACTAAATAATTTCTTGTGAAGGGTTGACTCTCTGATTATTGTAGACTAGTATCATCTTGCAGTTAAATTACACATTTTTAGGTCTTCCAGCCTATCACTATAACTGAGACTATTTGTCTATTCCCTTTTTCAATTTTTAATTTATTTCTATTAAGATTGTGGATGTAAAAATGAGAAATCTTTCCTTCAAAAGATCGGTTGCAGAAATCAAGTAAAAGTTCCCAAGCATGATTCTGCCTAGAGAGACAGAGACCAGGTATGTATTTGAAATATAAACAAACCATTCTTAAGAAAATATCTGGGAAGGCAATTCTGAGGACATGGTTGGGTTAGAAATCATTGCATGACTCTTTTTCTGCTTTCTGTATTTGCCAATATCTTCCTGATAATGAAGTGAGGCCAATATAAGAGTCATTGCCTCTTTCCTCTATGACAAGACGCTCTTATTTATGAAGCACTAAATTAAAAGGGACTTTTTAACCTACATTCAGGTCTAATGAACTAGTCTATAAAGGCAATATACTCTTCTCTTAAATCCCTCATTAAATGGCACTTAATGCTAATTATTTGTATTACTATAGTACCTAGCTGCCCCAATAATAAATCAGGTGTTTCTTGTAGTAGGCTCATTCCAACCTTCCCTCCTATAGAGATTGTATTGCTGAGGTATAAGACATGACAACAAAAGGAAGTGGATCGAGCACAGGGGGAAATACAATAATGCCTTACAAATTAACAAGTTTCTCGACTCCAACTTTTTTCACATTTTCCATCACAAACTGCATCATGGAATTTTAGTAGAGCACATCAGAAAAACCCCCAAACCCATTTTGTTTTAATGACATTTCAGACCTTGTGAAGGTTCATGCTTCAGCAGGCAATGTCGGCAAAGCTATGTGAGACCCAAACATGATTCCAGACCTCGTCCTCCTGATTTCCACAGCCCACGGAGGTGCCTGTTGGGAAAACCTGGCCCTCGAGGTCCCTCTCAGGCCAGAATCCTCTCAGACTCAGTAGTCTCAGAGCTCCCAGTGTCTGTGGCATTAGCACAGCTACTACATGATTTGTTTTAATTCAGGAACTCAAGAATTCCTTGGTCCACAAACCTGGGCTCATCCAGAACTATGCAGTCTCCGTTAACACTGGAGAATCTTGGGCTGTTTCAACCTGTTGCTATTTTCTGCTAAAATGCTACTTCTTCTTCCAAAAATTGGAGGTGAGGGGAATGAAAACCTATTCTCCTTATTCTATTTTAAAATACTATCCATTGGCTTAACTGCCGTTCAGCTTGAACAGAGCAGAGCAGAGCTGAAAAATCAATAGTACAAAACAGAGGAAAAAACCTGAACATTTTTACTCACTCTACTATTTCCCTCCATCTAGCAGTAATCCTATCAACAAACAAGAATAGAAGTGCAAAATTTTGACACTACACATTATGATTCTTTCAGTTTTTTAAGTCATGGTGAATCATATGAACAAGAATAATTGACAATTGAGGGTTTATTTGTGCCAGTTTTGAATAATTTGCATCCATTTCAGGAAAGTAATTATGCATGTACTTAAATTTTAGGTAGCTGAGAGGCCCAAAGTACAGTAACTTCATAAACCCCTTGTAGAAGTATCTGATACATTATGGGACATTCAGCTAAAATCCTAACATTTAAATCCAGTGTTTAGTTTATTAATCTCCATAATATAAACCATTCAGAGATATTTTATAAATGTGGCAAGAAGAAGGACTTGTGTGTCTCAGAACTTGCATGTTTTTTTCCAAAATGTTAACCAAAAGACACCACATTTTTTTGCAAACCTTGTTTTGCCTGTGTACCAACAACACTACTACTATATGTGTTTGCCTATTTCACCTATGTAGCACATAGCAATTCACAAGGACAACCCAAAATTCCTTCTTTCCCAGCCACCTCCATCAATCTGTCGACCATTCTGCATGGCTGCTGCCTAGACGGGAGCAACATCGTGTCAGCCTCCCCAAGCATCACAACTAGAAATCGTCATGCCACCACCAAAAGGGCTCTTTGCTGGGGGGAGAAGAGGAGGAGGTGAACGGGAGGAAGCTCGCCTACTGGAAGCCCAGTGGCTGCATGAGGTATGGCTGCGTGATGTACGGCTGCGCGACGTATGGCTGCGTGACGTATGGCTGCGTGATGTATGGCTGCTGGGTATACAGGGAGTACGTGGGCCCCAGCAGGCAAGAAAAACTAATATTACAGCGCCCGTGGCAATACTGGCACTTACTACTTTTGTTGTAAGCTGGCACTGAACAAGTGTGTCGTGTACAAGGAAGCATGACTTTTTTTAAAGTTGTTGTAACTTTCCAAAGTAAAAAAAACCTCATATAAAAACTACAGGTACTGTCCGCTCTCGTCCAACTTTTCTGTCTCTAGTTAGCAGTCTTTGGGTTTGGGCTTCTACTAAAAGAACCACTCTTCAGAATACAGTCCATATCGCTTCAATGGCAAATGGAAAAGCATTATTCAAGCTTCTCTAGCATAAAAGTGTCACTTCTTAATGAAGAAGACAGTACTTCTTTGTATACAAAGGAAAAGCAAAACAACAAATCCAATTTTTTTAAAGTCTTTTTTGAGGACACGTACATGTCTGAGCCCAAATCCTAAATCTTATAATCTCTTTGGAAGGGTTACATCAGAGCTTCTAATCTTATTTGCAGAATACTCCCACATCTACTGTTCACTTAAACACATTAAAATTCTAAACAGAAAAGTCAAGAAAAGGTGATTTTTATCACCGAACTCTTTCTGTGATAGTACTTACAACCTTTAAAGTACAATGTATCCACCTCCAACATACTTTTGTAGGCTATCAAGACAAAATATCTTGGCTGGCTTTTTTTTTTTTTTTTCCCCAGAAGCAACAAGGCAAAAACCTGACCCACACCACTACCAGTGGTAAAAATTCCCCTAATTCTACCTACATGAGATTTTCTTCTCAGAATGTCCTTTAAACCACCTCAGAATTTACTTAAATGGAAGTCTCATCTCATACTTCTAAGGTGAGAGCATATGAAATGAAATGCCATTAATATTCTGTGCCTTTTTAATTTCATACTTAAGTTAACATAACATTGGCATAAGATTTTCTCCATGAAGAAGTGACCTAAGACACCGGAAGAAACCAATGGAAATACACACAGTATTTTCCTAAGCCAGCCACCTCCTTTTTTTTATCTGTAATTATTTGTGTTACTGCGTTACACATACAATCTGTTCTGGAATAATGCAAGGCAGAGGGTCGCTGAACAAAACCGTCCACATAAAAGTATTATTTTTTGTTTCCTTCTCAGACATTATAGTAAAACATGGATGTAGAGCCAGATTAACCCATTTGTTCAGCTAACAATTATTTCATATTAAATTCCAAAAAGTTTAATGTCTGCCTAATCTTGAGTGATAGCCCTAATCAAACTTTTTGTTGTCTCTTTCTCCCAGCATCTGAAGAGTGCTTAAAAGTAAACAGAAATGATGGAAAGGGAATCCTTATAGCAGAAATTAAGAAATAAAATACAGGGATTAACCTCCAGCCTTATGTGCCTTTATCTCTTCTCTGCCTTGCAACCAAAGGGAGACTGTTTAACCATTAAAAAAGATTAAAGGTATTAATTAGACTAAGAGATAGAAACCTATCACCCTTCTGTCACAGCAGACCAGAAATAAACCTTCTTTCAGATTAAAAACTACAAAACTATATTTTTAGAGTTTGGTGAAAACAAAAGTCATGTTGATCAGCTTTCTATATTCCTATTGTTGTCTAAAAGATTAAACAAATGAGCCTGAAATTGAATAAACATTTTGACAAATTTGTGTATGAGGGGCAGAGCCACTACTTCCTCCTCATATCAAAGTAGCAGCACTACACACAAACAAATATAATTCTGTTGGGATTTCATAAATCTATGTAAATAAAACAATGGAAGAAGATTAACAGACAGCCCCTAGCAGTGGAACTCTGAATTGCCTTTTTTTTTTTTCCTCCCCAAAATGAAGAAACTACACAGTACATTTAAATTATGTAGAAAGTATTTTAAATGCCTTTTGCAGCAGAAACAGATATTATACCAAACTGCAGCTATAAGCCATGTCTAAGGACAGATTAGACATCTTTTAGAGTCAGTTGTCAGTAGAAGATTACAAAATATTATTCAAGACAGAAGACAGCTGGCAGAAGAGAGTATACTTTTATCCAAGAATAACCCATTTTTGAATTTTTCAAAGTTGTGTATGATTCTTTTTTTAAATCTTATGGATTAAAAAAAAATTTCAGCTTTCAATCAGACACCCTTTTAAAAAGAATAGTTGTTAATAAAATACATTCATCTCATCATATGTTAAAGGTGACCCTGTTAGAAAAATAATTATGATGAGGTTGGAAAATTATAATGGTCTATATTAAATAGCTCTATTTGAAATATGTTAAAGTCAGCTGCTAAACAGCAAATGGAAAAAATTATATTAAAGGTCACAATCAAAGAACTGCTTTGGACTCATAGTATTAGTAAGTAAAAGATAAATCACTACTTTATCGAAAAGTGCT
>NW_009637050.1:0-402 GCF_000690535.1 Cariama cristata | reverse complement strand
AGCCCCCACAGTGGCCCACGCCTGATGGGGTCCCCCCCACACAGTGTCCCACACCTGACAGGCCACACCCAGCACCCACGGTGACCCACACCTGACATGTCACACCCCACACGGTGTCCCACACCTGACACACATCACGGCACCCAGTGCGGCACCCAACGCGTGACACACGTCCCACCCAGGAAAGGGGTGGACCTTGCACTAGGAGGCGGGCCTTGCACCAGGAGGGGGGGCGTGTCCCCGCTGTGAGCAGGCTCCCTGATTGGCCGACGGGGCTGTCACCTTTGCTGCGTGACTTGTCCTGGTCAGAGAGATGCTCCGTCCTCGTCTTGGTGACCAGCTCCACGTTGCTGGCACTGTACACCTGGGGGGACACACACACACAGGATCAGCCCCGCCGGG
>NW_009637049.1:0-12223 GCF_000690535.1 Cariama cristata | reverse complement strand
GTCCCTGCCGCCTTCGGGGCGGCCCGTGGGGTCGGCGGCGTCGGCGTCAGCCTCGCAGGACGCTGCAGGGAAGTTTGTACGTGTCTCTGCATAGGTATGAAAACAAACAGCGACCTGGAAGGCTCCGTCAAAACAAGACGTGTTGTACAGCAAATGAATTTAAATAGCAAATAAAATTTTACGATGCCTGCAGGACTTCAGCTTTCAAACAACAAAGAAAATGGGTTATTACAAGTATATCAGCCGAAGAGCAGCTCTTGAAAGAAACAAACAAACAGGAATAAACAAAACCCTTCTTTCTCTCCTCTTTTAACAGGCTGGTACTGGGGCAACATGACTGTTGCTGAAGCCAAAGAGAGATTGCAGGATGCCCCTGAAGGAACCTTCTTGGTTAGAGATAGTTCACATTCAGAGTATCTGCTGACTATTTCGGTAAAAACATCAGCGGGACCGACAAATCTACGTATAGAATATCAAGATGGCAAGTTTAGACTGGACTCTATCACTTGTGTCAGATCTAGACTTAAACAGTTCAACAGCGTTGTGCATTTGATCGAGTACTATGTTCTTATGTGCAAGGACAGAACCGAAACACCTTCAAACGGAACAGTGCATCTTTACTTGAACAAACCTCTCTATACGTCCGCTCCATCTCTGCAACACCGCTGCAGAATAACTATAAACAAATGTACAAATCAGATCTGGGAGCTGCCATTGCCAACGAGACTAAAAGAGTACTTGAGAGAGTACCAATACCAGGTATAAATACCTTTTCTAAATGCCTCTAATGTAACTTTTAAATGCGATTCTTAAAATCAGCCAAAGGACTGAGTAACCAGTTGTACAACTCGGCATGGAATTCACTATCAAAACAGTGGCAGTTCTGGGGGAAAGGTTTTTATTTCAGATGCCACAAAGGGAGACTTTATGTAGAATAATCCCAGCTTGTATCCTCGGGGATTCGGCAAGGTGGCATGCTATTCTTGCGAGGAAAGAGAAGCCAGGAATCTGTCCAGATTGCGTTGCTTTGTCAATGGCATAAAATACTGCAGTAACTATCAAATGGCCACTGAAGCAGTGGGACCGGGAGAGACTGCAGAAGTGGTCAGAGACGTATGAGAGTGCATATGTATCCCAGTTGTCTGATTCCAAGATTAATTTGGTGCTGTTGTTCATATAATCCTGAAATCTTAACACAATCACACTGTGATAATCTTGCCAAAGTTATGCAACTAATCAAATCCAGTCAAAAAAGTGATCATGTATTCAGTTTTTATTGAACTATAATTCTCGTGCTTTTCTGCAAGCAAAGGAGTACTGTGAGTAGTCAGTTTAACATTGTTTTTCAAAGTTCTCTGAAAGCTGACCTTAAGGAGAAATGCCACATCTTTCACAGGAACCCAGTCTGTTGCTGATTATACCAGATTGGTATCCCAGAATCTTTAACAAGTTAACATCTCCCCAGTGGTGATATATCCATGTTACTGCTGTTAAGCCTCTTTTGGTTGAGGCTTTAGGACTGTACGCTGCAGACTTGCAGTTGCTCAGTTCCAACGTCAAGACATGGATATCAGCAGTTACAGCTGTCTTCTACAGTGTAGAATGTTTTCTTCAGCTTGTTTCCCAAAATGTGGGGAAATATGATTTGGGTTTTTTTTTTTTGGAGGGGGTTGATTTTTTTCTTTTTTTTCCTTCTAATTCACCATTGTAGCAATCAGACTATTACTCAATAAAGTAAATCAAATTGCACGACAATCTCCCAATCTCTGTATGCATGGATTTGCTACTATTCAGGAAACGGTGATCTTGCCAACCTGTGTCGTTTCCCAGCTAATGCTCAAATAAATGAACGTGCATCAGTGAGGACAAATACCCCTGCTTTGCCTTTGTGGTGCTGCTCAAAGGTATAGCTGGATTATGTTCAGATTAGTGGCTTAGAGGCTGCCTGCTGAATTCCCGTAGTTAGGTATTAGCGTAGGACATTGCTTTTTCTGTTACAGCAGTCCTCCAAATGGGGAGAAGGGATTAAGACCCTCAGTTCCCATTCCTCAGCCTGAATGTCAAGTATTTAATAGAAGAAATATCCAGGATAAGAGTAATAGGAGAGCAGTAAGGGGAGAAACAAGGACATAGATTCATCTTAGTCAACAATTTCATAGTTTTCACTTCCCTAGCTTACTTTTTAATTAAAACGAAATAGGACCTGTGTTTGAACAAGGAGGGTTGTCAAGACTTGCTGTAATCTAGCCCTGCCCAGGCTGAAATAGAAACAACATAAAATAATCTTCTTGTTTTCCTTGTGCCTTAACTGCTCTGCAGTACTGTCAAGATGCTCTGTCCCTTCTCATGAACTCCAGGGTACTGAGCAGCTTATTTTGTTGCATCCAAACTCCCGGTGTCATGTACCCGGTTTTGTCGTTAACGTTCTGGCAGAAATGAGTAGTGTGGCGCTGAGACAAGGAAGACACCACGAACCCGAGGCAGAGGGGACAGTCCCTTGGGATGGCAAATACGTGATGTGGTGGTGGTCTCTCTGTGGAAAAGATGGCTTTTCTCCCTCCCCCTCCACAGCTTCAATTCTTTCTCCCCTTTTTTAATGCAAGCTTTAGTATAGAAATGGGGAGTTTTCTCCTGAAAAACCTAAACAAAAGCTTTTGTTATGTAAAAATTTTCCCCTTGTCCCACCAAAATGTAGCAAATTGTTGGAAGTTTTTCACATAACAGGGCGACCACCCTCTGGTTCCCATCCCAGAAGAGCTCTTGTATTCCAGGTATGTGCCGTAACCACAGGGTTCTTCTGTGCTTGTCACCCACCTTGCTAGGATCCGCCGCCCGGAAGCTGAGGAGCTTTTCCTGTGAGCAGTGTCCGTGAATGAACCGTGTTCCCGGGACCAGTTTTCAGTCTGACAAATCTGTTTTCTTACGGTTCTTGTCTAGCTCTTCCTTGAGATGAGTTAGCCACTGTACGGAATAACTTATGGTGCAGTAAGGAACACTCCAAGCTGGTGCTGCATTAACCTTTACCACTGGGCATTTTTAGCCAAGGCAATACCTGGCTGTGATTTCACTTGGGGTCTCAGTGGTGAACAACATTGTACTAAGCTCTGTTAAAAGAAGTTCCCTCCAGGCTACCCCCTGGCCTGGGGATTTAAAATCACAAACACCGACACTGGAACACGCAGTCTGAGAAGGTAAAAGCTTTGGGGTGCAATGAGAGGGTGATGTTGTACATATAAGAAATGATTTACGGCTCGTTGGAGGCAGCCCGCTGTAAGCAGTCACAGGGCAGGTGTACCCCACAGCAGAGCCAAGCTCTGCCGAAGGCCACGGGGCAGGCGCAGGGCAGCTCGCTGGGCTTTTTGTCAGTGGTTCTCGAAAGCAGGAGGGCAAACGGCAGGACAGGGAGCACTAGTAAAGCCAAAGGTGGTGATTCTTGTAGATAACGAAGAGCAGTTACTGCGATGTGGAATCAAGTCACCGAACGTTGAGCATACTGACTTCTACTTTGTACCATTCGTAGTAGTTACTGTGAGGAAAAGTAGGGTCTGTAGCTGTGGTGTGCTGGAAGCAGTGAACAATATTGTGAACAGACTGGAGGGGGAACTAGTCCTCTTTGTATGAAAGCACAGTTCTTGTCCTCATCAGGATGCCAGCCCTAGGGCTGATGCGTCGCACCAGTAAAACTAAACCACACCAGAGCTTGCTGAAAGCTCGGCTTCGTTCTAACACAGCACAGAAGAATGACTTGTTCTGGGACAAAAAAATCCAAGGATAGCACACGATAGATTACAGTGGTGCAAATATCTTGCATGTAGACCTTGTGAATTTTCAGGCACGATCATGTTGTCCAAACATTTTATGAAAAGGTCCAGTGCCTTTTTTTTTTTTTTTTAACTTTATGGAGGTTGTGGCTTGTTTGCAGCACTAGCTTTTAAATTGCTGGTCCTTCAGATTCCAAAAATTACTTCTAACTGATATATGTCATCTTGAATTGCTAGTACAGAGCGTTCAGTGAAGCCAGTTTCACAGGTTCGATGCCTGTGAGTCAACCAAAAATCATGATAAGGGCTTTAATCCTAAGTCTTTTTTTTCACCCCGTGTGTTGGTTTGATTTTTCATTTTTCAGTCTTGAGGTTTCAGATTTTCCAGCTTACACCTGGAATATTAGTTGCTGAAGACCTCTTCATTTTAATTAAAGGCAAGCTGAGAATCCCACGGTTCTAAAAGGTGGTGCTTGCAAAAAATAATAAAAAATAATTGCAAGATGAATGATGAAAATGGAATTGGTGAATGTGTTCAGTTTGGTGCTAAACCTAGCAGAAGTGTGAACTATGGCTCTGTTTTAGTTGTATGGGTTATTTCCCTGCGGCTGGTATTATCACCAGAGACAGAAAATGGTTCAATACAAGATGGGTGGGTAGAGTGGGAATGTAACCAAGCAGCTGCACCCAGTGCATTAGAAGTAATTTTATTTTAATCTGATCTCGTCAGTATTGTCCTAATTATATTTTATGTAACCGCATTCTACATAAACAATATATAATTGTTAGCAAGAAGGAAAAATTGTTCACTAGAATATGGGGGCAGAGGGGTTTATGTTTGTATCTGAAAACAATCCGGAGCTTACTCCTCACTAAAAACTGTGGAGCTTTAATGGGACTCTCATTAAGTCTCATCACCTTAAGAAAACAGAATGTACACGGGAGCGCAAGGACAGGGTTCTGTAGTTGTGTGAATTCCTGTATCTTAGCCACCACTGGTGTCTTAGCAAAGTATTCCTGTAGGTAAATTACCTTGTTAAAGATCGCAGAAAAAACTCTATTTACTTACATGTTCTATTCCAGAGCTTTTTCTTGTAGCCCTGATAAAGTTCCTATGGATTTTTCCTTTGGCTATAAGCTTAGAATCTAGCAGAAAGCAAGTCGAGTGGTTGCAGGGCTTTGTCCTTCTGAAGCCGAAAGACATGATGGAAATGGGAAGAGATACCTTTAGGTGTGGGTGTCGTGTCTAACGGTCATTGAAAAGCAAGTAAAATAAAACTTCTGCTGACTTTGCTGTCATTAAAATAAATCTAAGTATCATATTGACTGCTAGAGGAAATAATGGCTTGAGGGATTCTAAAAGTTGTATTACTGATTCTCAATAATCGTAAGAAACTTTTCTGTCGAAAGGAGAAATTTAATTTTTTTAAAAAACTATAGAAATACAGGAAACCTTTAGTGCGTAAACCATCAAATTTCCAAATAGAATAACTAGAAATTATTTGAAAGGCCCGAGCTGGTCAGTGCCGTATACACAGTGGAAGCGGGAATGACAAGCTACTTGGGTATCTCAGCCTAGCTCCTGAAAACCACTTCTTTATTAGCGCTAACTTCAGCAGGTCTCAGTATTTTGCTAAGCCCTTAGCGTGACTGAAAATGCCTGGAAACAACATTCCACCGACACATAACTTCAGTCACCAAGGTCTGAGCTCGCTTTACAAGATGGCGGTTTGCCACAGTATTGCTGGAACGGGGGCAAGCCCTACCACCGGCTGCAGGTCAGGCAAAGAAACCGGGAGCTGCCAGGGGCCGGGAAGGGCATCGGTGCCGACCACCCACCGCTGGTCCTTATCTGCTGTCCCAGACAGAGGGCACGCCGCACGCTGGGGAAAATACAGCCGATGGGAAGCGGCTCTGCTTGCTGAGGGGGGAATTACCTGTCTGGCTTTTGGTGTCTGAGAAGGGACTGAAGGGAAGGAACATGGAAAAGCCAGGAGCCCCTATGAGAGGTGGCACTTCTCACCAAGCGACCTAACCATCAGGACTAGTACGATGCTGAAAGGTGTACTAGTAGAGCTTAAAGGTCCAGGGGAGTAACTAGTATCAGCACAGTTTGCAACCACATATATACGAAGTCTGGCTAGAAAACTGAATTTCTCAGGGGGAAAAAAAAGCTTGTAGCAAAATCAGTCTGTCCTCATCCCAGGGTTGCCAAGGCAGGGAGAGATTAACTCTGTTGATTCATCAGGTTATCTACGGGGCTTTGAAGTAGCCAGTGCCTCTTGGAAAGCCTAGCGAAATGTAAAAACATATCACCATCATGATGGTGTTTAATCTGCCTGATAAATTGTGGATTTTATTCTACTTAAATCTTATTTTAAAAAAAAAAGGATTGCACCTGTGCTTTGTTTTGTTTTCTTCCAGAGTTGGAGCCACTAACTCTCCAGGAACTGAAATACCAAAATAATACCATTACTTTCTATGGTATTAAGGAGGAATAAAATGCAGGAGCAAAAGCTATTTATATTAGCATAAGGAACAAGTTGGCATTTAGTAGCAAAAATTTCAAACAGATAATACCCAGGAAAAGTTCGGTGCCGAATGCTGCAAAGAACAACATACATTTGAAAAACCCCAAATTCAGTGTTCCTGCTTTAGTATTTCTTTCACTGGCAGGCAAGGTTTACGTAAGTAAATCCTTTTGTTCTCAGTCAAATTGTTTCATAATTGATGTTTCATCGCTGAGGATTGCAATTTGGTGCACTGTCAGTTAACAAACAGTAAAAGCAGAGGTATGTTAAACGTGGGAAAAGACTCAAAGCCCAGTGCAAATTCTTTTGACTTTATTGAGGTTATTTGGATCAGGCTTGATAACAAGAATTACATAAGAAACAGTTATAAGACTGACAGTTGAAAGCTGTAAACACCCTTTTCAAAATGCTTTGTTACAATTTAATGTCTCTCCTTAGGTTGCAGCCCTGAAGTAGGACCTGTTCAGCTGACTCTCTGTACCCACACTCAGTTTGTCTCGGGGGGGGGGGAATCTCCAAATTTGAGGGATTGCTTTGGACACCAGTATCACACCCGTCAAACACTGGCTTTTTTCTTACCTAGTCTGCTGCTCGACACAGTCCGGGAGGCAGAGTAAGTTACGGATCAACTGTTTTTATGGGATTTTTAGCTGGTTCATTTTCTTTTAGGAAGAGCGCTATTAAAGAAGACCGAGCCTTTATTAGCCGCAATTTACCCATCTGTAAAGTGGGCAGCGGACTTAACATTTTGTAATTTATCAGCGTGGGGTGAAAAGTCGCTTGTATTTCAATTAACACTGATAGGAACTTAAGCTGCAATAATGGTAATGTCTTTGACTGGTTGCATTGCTAGAAGAGAGAAGAAAATGAGTTAGGGAAGTGAGGTTCTTGCCCAACTAGGTTGCAGGGGAAGTGGCATCGCGGCTCCTTCGTGAGCTGAAGCGCTTTGGACGCGTGTTGTCTGCGAGGGAAACTGCCTGCGAGAAGAGAACTGTTTTCTGGAAATGCAGCTGTTTCTTTTAACTCCCCTGATGGAGGATGCAGTGCCTGCTGCAGGCTGCTTAACTAGCCCGCTTAACCGTGCGTGCAAACAGGTTTCATTTGGAAAGGGAACAAAATAGAGTTAAGGGAATTTTTAATCGAAGGGTATTTTTTGTTTGAAAACAGGACATATGGAGAAAGTATAAGCAGTGGCAAATCTCTTGCTAGACTACCTGTAAAAACTTCCCATGAATCATTACTAGCTCCTGAAAAGCTTAACCTGGAAGTAAGAACCTTTAAAAATACAGGTACTGTATAGGAGTTTGTCTGGTTCAAAGCCTGGGAAAGAAACAGAAGATTACAAAATGCAGTAGTTATCCTCCTCCTAAATAAAACCAATCTTCCAGTCTTTTACCTAAAATGCTAGACAACCATTTCATATGCTGTAATTTGCAAACAAAAGAAGTTAGTTTTGTGAAAAGGTTTCAGACTTGAATCTTAAATTCTTTTTACTTAGTTGTCAATGTTTGATTTTCAGGCTAATTTATGAATTTTATTTGTTTGTTCTCACATTATTAAAACGGTTGCTTTACATTTAAAAAATAGTTTCATAAGTCTGGAATAAATATTTAGAGGCTTGCAGCATTTCATCTGTCTCCTCAAAGCATCTTTAAATTAAACTTCAAAAACAAAGAGAGAACTCCATTAATTCATATATTTAAAGAAAATGGACTAAAAATTCTGAGAAATACTGAGTCACATTTTGCAAATATTAATTGCAGGTTTTTTATTACAATTCATTGCAGAGATTCTTTTTTTTTTTTTTCTGGAATGAATACAAGTTTTGCATTTGATGCCTGCTTTTCTTATAATTATTCTGCATTCAGCTTTTGGCTAGAGATTATTTGTATCAAACAGCATTAAGAATATATTCATTGCAGTACTGCTAATAAACACTTGTTTTTATTATCGAAACAAATGTAAATGTGTAGACACTACACTTCTAACCCCACGGTTTAAGAATGTTTTAAATTTTCCGTGCTGTATTTTACCTACATGCTGGACATGCCTTTTAATAAAATAATACTTTTAAGGATGTTCATGATGTGTCACCTACATTTTATATTCATTGCTCTTTTAATTTCAAGACTTTATTATTTAAATGAATGGGAAGTTATGAAGTATCAGAATAATCTAAGCTGCAGACTGGGGACTGAACCTCTTCCGGGACTTCAGTCCTGCCCGTCGTCTTTTCTCGGGAGCGATAAGGAATCACTTCTGCAGTAGTAAATGCCAGCTGAAGAGTGACACCCCCTCCTGACCCCCCATCTGGTGTCCCCAAACCCCACCGGCACCCAGCCCAGCACGCCTAAGCTCCGTCTACGAGTTGGGCAACCTTTCCATACCAGACCCTTCCCTTTCTCTGCATCTGCCTGGTTTTCAGTGGCTGGCGCAAGAGCCCTGGATGTTGGCATTAGGGATGGCCACGCTCGCAAAGGAGAGCGTGACAGGGAGCAGGGTGAGGAGGAAGAGGAGAGGGAGGAAGGGAAGGGATTATTGCCTGGGATGGCGGTGGCTTGCAAGGCTCTCATCTGGTCTTCAGACCACTGAGTTTGGGCCAGTCTGACTTACATTTTAACAGAGAGATACTGTTCTTGAGATACATTGCAGTGAGATTTTTAAAGATATATCACATTCAGAAATGTTTTCTGTGCTCTTCTTTCTAAAAATGACAGGCAACCAAATAATACATGTTTCTTTTTTTTCCATCTTCGTTTCAGAGAGAGATTTAGCCAATTAGATGTGTTTTGAATAAACAAATTGAGAGGCTCATATTTCTTTTCTTTTGTCCTTAAAGTTGGAATGCTGTCCTACAGACAATTGAAAACAGCATAGTCCTAATAGATTAAATCTGTTTGCACTAGTTTTAAAAACACATTTTGGCTCTTGTTATCAGCAGAAACAAATTAGTCTGTAGAAAACAAAGGAAATACGTACATGCTAGGATACAGCTTGGCTCTAATTAGAATAAAAGATCCTCTCAAAAGCTTTTTTTTTTTTTTTTTAATCACATTATACTTGCACAGAGTTTCTAAAAAGATTGGGGACTTTTAAGTGAGCTTTAGAAAAGTGTATGGTACCTTTAAAACCCGATATTCTGACCTGGAATAACCCACATGAAAAGAGAACAGCATTGTCAGGAGAGATGCTGCTTAGCTTGGTTCCCACAGATTTGGACTTCTATCCCAAATTCAGCAGTCCTCAAAAGTGTGGCCCAATGACCACCGGTGATTCCCTATCCACAGAACCAGAGAGAACAAGGTTTTAAATTTAAAAATCTGATGATACTGATGTGCGGGATTAACAGTAGTCCATTGATCTAGAAAGTCTAGGAAATGCTTTCTTAATCAACGTGATTAGCTTTGAGATTTGAGCAGAGTTAATGGGGAGCTGAACTGAATCCAAACTGGCTCAAATATATAATATATTCATCCCCAGAACTGGAATAGAACCGAACCATCCTTCTGAAGTTTTGTTGAACTTGGACCGGAACTGAACTGGAAGAACTTCAGTCAGGGCTGAACCCAAACAGACTCGAAACGAACAGTTTAAGGGCTTCTCTCCTTAAAGCATTACCTGTGCGCATCCTGGTTCTGTAACTGCAGAGTATGACCAGCACCTGGGGTGCATTCCTAAAGACAAACCCGAAACGCCGGTAGCGCATCTGTAGTTTCCGCTAGCAAATCTGCACCACGAGTTACAAACCAGTGGAAGGAAAAGGAAACACCAGATTTTTCTTTTTAATCAGACTTGGACCTCTGCTGTCATCCTCTGCCTTCCTAGGCGTATCTGTTTCCTTTCACTGCTTTCCTTCTTTGCCTCTCTGTTTAGACTGTAAGCAAAGATGTGACTAAACGCTGGCTGTACGACTGCTACCATTTACTGGAGTGGGAACCGGAGTCGCTCTGTGCACATCCATATGTTTTGCTAACTTTCTAAGATATTCTTGGACAGTATAAAATAAATAATCCTAATTGCCTCATCTGGCAAAAAGATATAGTAAATGCAAGTGATGTAACTGCTTGTCTTCATTTTTCCATTTTAAAATGTAGGCGCATTATCTGCAATTAAATGCAGCTGTCAGGATTACAACAATGTGGTATTTTAAGTCTTCGAGTTTGGTCACTCCAATTCCAGATATAATACAGTTCCTTAGATCGTGACTGAGGAAAAAAAAAAACAACACAAAAAGCTGGCAATCAGAAGAAATACAAGGAGCTGAGAAAGGAAAGTGTCAGTAGCTGTACAGGGCTGTGCTGGGGAATGATCACAGATGCTCGGCTCCCTGCTGCCCGTCGGTGTTCTTTACAAACGTATTTTCTCACAACCGCTGTTACAACCTATCCATGACACGAAAATTTAAAACCACCTCAGCTGTACTTTGGCTACACCATCACCATGCTTCTTGTCTTACGAGTTACCGATGACGACTTACTTGTCTGGTTTCCAGTGTTGTCAAGGTCACAGTAAATATCTTAATGCATTGCTCTGAAGTAACCCATAGGAGTATTTAAATTTTTTATGTCTGTGTTCCTAGAAGACTAACAAGTGTGCCTGAGACAAAAACCATTTACCTTGGTTTAACAGATGTATTGGAATAAGGTATTATTTATCAATTATTCAAAAGCAATTTAAACCCCTTGTATCAAATTTATTGTCTGGAAATAATCCTAGATGACAGTGTTATGTCAATTAAACCAAAACATTGCTTTAAAACTGCCAAATAAGTAGCATCTCTGCAGAAGCTGGCCACATTATAAATGTATATGAATTTTTAAACATTTCTTAAATCCAGCATACAAACTTTGCCTTTTAAGACTGTGATTTACATTCTGAGTTTGCATAAATTCTCAACTTTGCTGTCAGCGACAGGAAAATCAAAGGAAAAGGATCTAAGCTCTCCGAGCGTGACTAAGTGTGTATCTTCATGCAAAATCGTGTAGATAAATATCGTGTTACGCATATGCAGTATGTGAGCTCTACCAGTAATACTTTCAGCTGTAGTTTTCCATGGCAAGTATTTCCTGCGTACAGTATTTAGGAAAGGCAAGTAAAGGTTTCCATAACTAACTTCCAAATACCCTTAAATCTTCCAAATACCCTTCAATCTGTACGATTACTCTAAACGGACTGTACAAATGGGATTCACACGGTGGCAACATTTCGAGCAGCAGCTGCAGCAACCACCTTTCAAGCTTTTCCAGAGGGTAGGCATTAGCAAGCGGAGCAGACCGCAGCCGGCTCGCCATGGTTGTCTGCAGCTTCAAGGTAGCGCGTTCCAGCTTTGCAGGATTTATTTTTTTTTTTATCTTTCATCAGTATTGCGGTCCCGACACAAAAGGAGAGGGCTGACACTGCTCCAGCCTGCGTGACACCTACGTAGAGAGGGTAAAAAGTTCCTTTGATGATATGTGATAGAAAATAACGTCGCCTCATTTTTAGAGCTCTGTGAATCACAGCTTTCTCTCTTCTACCGTACTTTGGTTTCAAATATTCATATAAAACCATGTGGAAGAAATAGTTTTGTATTCAATAAGAGATGAATAAATCTACGAGAACGTGCATCGCACTGTGGTAACACAGGCTGGATCTTACTTCACTAAGTGGCTTTCATCTTTACGAAATGGTTTTCATCTATGAAAGTTTCTTCATTTTCAGGCCGTTGAGGTGAAAGTGATGAAGCTAAACATATCTGGTATTTGACAGAATATTGCTGTGTGCTTGATACGATGATACCGGCTCCTGGATGAAGAAGTCTGGCTTAGCATATACTTGCCAATAGGAACCAGCATCCCTAGAGCGTACAGCGAGATCAGCTGCTTCTAATGTCACGAAAACTCCGGGTTTGTAATTTCTAATTTAATCTTAGATGCAACTCCTCCGCTCGCT
>NW_009637048.1:9338-18575 GCF_000690535.1 Cariama cristata | reverse complement strand
CACTGCGAGCTGCCGCGGCACGGTACACGATCCTGCGGTCATCATCCGGAAGAGCAATATCGTTTTTGTGTATTTCTATTTCTATTAGTAGTAGTATTAGTTTTAATATTATTTATACTCTTTTCACTGTTATTGTTTTATTAAATTTTGTTTTAAGTTTCCAACTCATCAGTCTCTCTCCCTTTTCTCCTCTCCTTCCCCTTCTGGTTAACAGAGAGCATCTACCACCTGTGTTAAGTGCCAGCCCGGCCTTAGACGGTGAAAGAAATATATAGATTTAGATCATATGAAAGAGTAAGTTATGACCCCTTCTTATTGCCCTTGACAGTGTGAAGCATGCTTCAAAGTCTGAAAAATTTGTTGAGAAGGACTCTCACTGGTTTCAGAAACTAAGAATGCTCTTGTGATACTGGGCTTTTCCAGCATACTGTTCTGCTCCAGTATTTTGTTCTAAGTATCTGAATCATATTCACAGAGCTGGAATGTCCAAAGTTCAGATGGGTTACAATGTCCCAAGTTCAAATGGGCTACAAGCTACTTACTCAATTACTTTATTGTCTGTAGCTCAAGAGGTTAAAATCCCAAATCACTAATGACAATACTGTGCAGGCTTAATACTTGGGGCAAACCCTTGAACTACATTCCTAAGTATCTTTTCTACAGAAAAATGGTAGGGACTTTGTTTAAAAAAAAAGAAGAACATTAAAAAATGCCCTTTATTCTTTCTGCTGAGCAATATCTAGCTAGCCTGAGCTGCAGAATTCATCTGTGCATAGTGATTCCCCATCAGAATGTCTTGGTGGGAACATTGATAATCTCCTTGCTCTTGCAGTATTGTTAACTTTGTTCACCCTTGTTTAATCTTTCATGTAAAACTACATTTTAAGCTTGACATTGAGCTAATAAAGGTATGAATATAAACTTGTAATGCTGCATAATAATAAGTTCTAACAGAAATATGCATCTCTACTTTTTAAAGAAAAAAAAAAAACATTCCCTGATGGGTGGTATAAGCTGACCTATTAACTGTTCTGTCAGATAATGGATTTGAAATAAAAGAGAAATCACCCTCTAGGACAATCCTCTAAACTCTCTATGGGTGAAATTCTCTGTGAAATTGAAGCTTTGCAGGACTATGGCCTTAATCTTTCCATAGTTCTATATTTTCTGATTAATATCTGAAAGGTATTTAGATAATCTCCAGACAAATCTCATTTTTACATTAATGTATATTGTCTTTAACTACTGTGGTCTATCTTCTGTCATTGCCTGTCTCACATAACTGTTCATATTATAAATGGATAAAGAGCAGGAATAGGCGGGATTATTTTTTTGTTTTAGCAGGGAGGCCTAAATAATAGTGCTACCCTACCTTACTTTAAAAAAATCTGTATGTCTTTTGTGACAAGCATTAAGATTATAGACTTACAGAGCAGTAGATCTTGGTAGAATAAGTGAAAACCTAGTTAGGTTGATTTGTATTGTAAGATTGCAGAAGATTGAAGATACCTCCCTCATTTACCTGAATGAAGTTTTAAAGGTAGACCAAAGAAACTACTTTTTTTTTTTTCCTCAGACAGGATGTTTGATTGAAGCAACAAAAGCATCGGCACCCTTTTTATCCACATTTTCAACACTATGTCAATCACAGGAATGAAGTGCATCCTTCCTAAAGTGAGCCACAGTCTGCATTACAATTATCCTGTAACTTGGCCTAACATGCTCTTGCTAAAGGCCTCTCTAATCATGCCGCCCTATTAAAATACTTCCTCTAGTTCCTAGTTGTGCTATGTATCAAATTCAGCTTCCTTTACAATTAAAAACCTAACTCTATATATTTGACCTTGCATCAGATCCTTCACTGGTGAATGTTTCCACAACTCCACTGAAATGAAAATAAAAATAATAAAAAGCTATGAATATATATGGAAAAAATTCTGACATCCCATTAAAAAAATCCCCTGAATCTTATTTCTCAGTTACATTCAGAATGTATACTTCATAGTAATGATAAGGGTACTCTTCCTTGTTCTGCTGTTTGACTGAAGTGCGCAGAAGTTTTCATGAGGATTCTCTTAGCAATAAATAATCTAGTATTTATTAACCACAGATTTTTTGCTTTTTCACTTTAGTTTTTATCACTGAATTATTGAATGGATCTATGGAATGCTATTTATGCAAGCAGGTAAGCTGTAGGTAATGCAGACACTGATTGCATGTGGGACTCGCAGTTTGTTCATTAGTGTTAGGAACTCCATCGGTGGAGCTGGGTCTAAGACACGGAGACTCAAGGCAGTGTTTCGTGGTACACAACAGATGTGTAATCCATAAATGAAATATTGTAAGCTGTGTGAATAATCATATAATTGGAAAGAGAGAGTTTCTCTGTCATTATCTTCACATTTGGCTATAGAAACACTACACAAGTGCAAAACTATGATTAAACCCACCGGGCTGCCTTACTATTTTTCTTTTTTGCAGTCTTGTATACCTTATTAGTCTGCCAGAACTCCCACTGGTATGTGTCTCACTGTTACATGGTTTGTGAAGGCAAGGAGTATACTATCATGAAGGATAATTATGGTTAATACTCCATTTTTTAGTACTCCTTTTCGTAAGGTAGCATACAGTCCTGTAAAGCGTTTTCACCCTTCATCATCTGGGTTTAGAAGCTGCTTAGGAAAACTGTGTGAATTTGAACCACGGAACATGAAACTGGAGGTGTGTCTGTGCATTTTTTTCTGTTCTCTGTAGTTTACTATTTCTATTCTATTTGTACAAGTCACAAAATGTAAACCTAGGATAATGAAACTTCAAGTGTACATGATGTACCACCAATTATATATTATAAGAGACTGAAAGAGTAGAAATGTGTAGTTTTTCTCTATTCTCTCTCACTCTGCTGGAGTAAAGTATTCAGTTCCCAGGAACTGACTGACTGTAAAGACACAGCCTTGACATATTCACATCAATACAGAGGCAGTCATTTCCTTTCTACCAAAATCTGCAGACCATGACAAAACCAGAAGATTGCACCTTGGGGGTGCAGAAGACAACCTGTAAGGAAGCTGCCTCTACTACATTCCAGGCTGAATTAAAAAGTATTATATTCCTTTAAAGGATATCAGATACAGTCTATTAGGTATACCTTCAATGATTTGTGATTTTTTTTGGTACCATATTCAAAGTAATGAAACAGAGACGGTATAGCACATAATTACAAGAGGAATTGACTTCATAGCAATAAAGGTATTTTTTAAATTTTTTTTTGACTGATTTACAAGTTCTTGGATTTTCACTCAAATCTGTACCTGGTGTGTTGAAGGACTACTACTGATTTCCTTGGTGTGTAGGTAAAAGCCTTGGTGATTTGTTTGTGGCAGTAAGGAATAACTATGTGTAGACAAACAGAACTGACAATGCTTTAGTCACAAATTACCACTTTATACAGGTGCCAGTGTAAAGTCACTGCCCTTCATACCAGGAGAGGAGTGGAGGGAGTCTCCAGAGAACTGTTGATGACCTTCAGTGTGAAATCATTCTTCTGTCAGCCTGTGGGAAATGGGCTAACAAAAGCTCTATGATCTCCCTATCAGGTCTCACAGAAACTTCGTATCATTCTTGGCAATAACTTCGTTTTACAGTTTAATGGTGTAGGATGAAATATCATTTGGAATAAACAATATAGCTGACCACTTTCTGCCAGAGCTCAGATTTAATGGCAGCTTCTCAACCTACATAGCCAGACTTCACACCAAATAAGTAAATACTGCAAGGGTTCTTTGGAGTAATACATAGAAAGACTAACTTAACGTTACACTTGCATGTGTTTCACTCTGTCTTAAAACAATTTTTAACTGTGCTGTTATTTAAATAACTGTTATTAAGCTTACATTGGGAAAAAAAATTTAAAGATAGAAATGTGTCAATTAGAAATCCTTGATGACATGTTGGATGTACAGAGGCTTGTAAATGGGTGGCAAGTTGCATTCTATAGCCTTACATTATGAATAGCCCAATTGTAAGTAATCCAAATTTCAAAGCACAGACTGGCCTGAGGAGGTGTGTACAAGTGATTAGAATTTCAAAGAGCTCAGAATAAACACCAGCTCTTTGATGGGATAATTTATGCATGAAGTGGCAGGAAGAGCTGTCTGAGTTGTTCTTGGAAAGTTCACACAGAGCAGCATTAAGACCTTAAAGATAAGTTTTGATATTTGATTACTGGCAATGTGAATGCAGTATGAGACCTTTACCAAATTAAGGCACTGACCAAGGTTCTCTTATGAAGAATATACTGAAGGCTGTCTGTACTTTTAAGATTTGTGCAAAAAGAAGAGGACAAGTAGTACCGAAGAAAAGAATGCATTATTAGTTTGGTAAAATTTCAGTATGATCATGCCCCTTGAGGAAGAAATAACAATAAATACAAAAATAACAATAATAGAATTTATATTTTCACATATATTTGTAGATTGAGCAGCATTTACACAAGTGTTTTATGAAGCCCAACCGGTGATGAAAGTATAATGGATTCAGTAATTTAAACTGTCCTTAGAAGAAGTGTGTTTCCATTTCAAAAGGACATCGTTGCTCTTGTTAGACACTAAAAGTAGTGTTGGAATCATTGTATCTTTGTAACTGGTAACCCTCAAAGCAAAGGAACTGGTGGCCATCCAACAGAGAAGAAGAATATGCTGCCCCGTAGGAACGATTCAAGACCATTGCCAAAGAAAGAGCAGAAAACCTGTGCTCAAGAGTGACGTTCATCCCTGTGTGAATTCAGTCCCTGGGAGTTACTAAATGCTCCATTCCTGTCTGTTAGAGAAGATAAATAAATGCAGTCACATCTGTGTGCTTTCTCAATGTTTTTTACTACAACAACTTTGTTTTCCTGCTAACTAATGAAATTCATATACAGTGTATACATAAATACAGGTAACGGACGCAACATAGCCAAATACAGGACTAAACCAGCAAAGGTGGTTGTGGCTACTATGCTAGCATCCAGTAAGTATTCTGTAGCGTAACATTTTAGAACACCTTTGTTTGAGAAAACTAGCAACAGTGTAAGGCATCACAATTGCTGAAGAGCTCCTTTACTATAGTGTCCAAGAGTGGTTATCAGTCTCTCCTCCCATGGGCATTTCTGCAAGACAAATGAATTCCAAAATACACTGTGGTTATATTTGATCATCTGTTATTTGTTACTGTAACAAATTTTTCTGAACTTTAAAATCTCTTATCACTATTCTGAACTTCAGGTTTCAACCCATAAAAAGAGAAGTGTCATATTTTCTTTGGAGGAAGCTTATGTATCAGCACAAGCAAAAAGAAAGTTTATCATTTTAGAAGGCAGACTAAAAAACTTGACTGACTAATGTACTTGCCTAATGGTGATAACATTTTCTTATTTGTGGACCAGCCTTTGCCAGAATGCAAAAGAGGGAGCATCCATAGAAAACTAACAAACAAGCTAAAACAAACAAAATTTTTTTTAACTATGGAGCTCACTGCTACAGGGTATTATCCAAGTCAATAAGTTAATGCTTTTATATATACATATATACATTAAACCCTAAATAAACACAGAACAGTAAATTTTATTTATTTTTTTTTTTTTAGTTTTGTCTGCTGTATTAGTCTTCATGATTCATGATCTGTGAGCAGGTCAGCCAATAATTTTCTAGTGTAGAATTCTTTCTCTTTCTCTTTATGTCTCAAGAACTGCGTAATGGTCAAATAATGGGACAATGGCCAAGTAAGACTGCTGATCTGATGCAATAAGACGTCTGTGTTCCTACATTAGAAGTAGAAATTTCCCTTACAGAGATGACCAAACCTTTGAAGTCGAATTTACCATGGATATTAATCCACTCAGTGAAGATGAGATATGCTTGCTTACTTGTAATAGATAATTTGACCTTCGAATTTCTTATTTAGATTCCTCTATTTTCATGTCAGTGTGTAGGAGAATTAGATGCATCAAGCTGAAGAGATGTCTAAGGTAGGTATCTTTTTAAATTAATCAACTTTTAAATCTAAGTATTATGCATAGACATATGTCAGAGGAATTCCAGGTCACTCTTATCTTCACAAAGCAAGCCCTGTGTCTTTGATGGAGATGAGCCAACATGTGTTTTTGTCTTAATGAAATTCTTTCTGTCAGCTCACTAACTGATGAATAATTTAGGCCTTGAAGAATACAAGTCAAATGATTTCTGTGAACTGATTCAGAGAAGGGGGAACACAACCACCTCTTCAGAGACTGAACCTGAGCTGATGTGAGTGCAGGGGGTAGCCATTTCAAAGACACAGGTTGACATATCTTTACACAAAAGGTCAGCAGGTTTTGAATCAAGGCAGAAATCATGTTGCATGTGAACTTTGAAACACCAGTTGACTTTTTTAGTTTTTAGACATTTTATTTCTATGCTCCCTTGCATCCTATTTTCTTGCAGAATGCCATTTATTAGAAGATTCTGCAGTCAGAGGACAGATGATTTTGTTTCACCAGCTTGAACTTGCACACTGAGAATTTTGCCTTTTGTAATAGCCTTTGATTCCATCTGTTCCGTTTATCAATTCCTTCACAGGCAGAATCCATCAACACAGTAGCAGCATAAGCATATGTGCTATGTATGCTGACCTGACACAACCTTTCCATGTAGGTTTCTAAATTAAAGTGTGAGCTTAAGAGAAAGACTTGAGATGGGTATTACTGCAAGAGTACCTCTATGTCAAAAGTGTTCAGAACCAAGCTCATAATCTACTCATTTCCTACTGAATTCTGTTTGAAGTCACTAAACACATGTGCTGTTCTGTGGGTAAAACAAGTTAAGGTGGATGCATACATATGCATATCAAATTTGCAAGGGTGAGTAGAAATGAAAGAGTTTTTCCTGGAAATGTTATGGAGAAATTGAGAAGGAGGGATTGAAAAATGACTTCTAATATAGAGGCACCCAAATAGAAAGTTTAGAGTGTGGATTTGAATGCTTGGATTAGCAGGCAGGTATTTTCAGTCATTGTTGATCGATCTTCACTTTTACAGTGAAAATAACAGAAAAGAAGAATGTTCAGCACTTGTGGGATTGGTACCTAAGTGTTCAAAGGTTCATTTAAGCATCTAGATGTCTCATTAATAGACTCCTGTTGCATACATTATAATCCCCTAACCAAGTACAAGTTTCCTCAGAGGTGTCCTACGTGGCTGCCCTCTCTATGAAGATCTATCTAGAAATAAATGGTTCATCAAGCAAATGGCTTTCTTGAAACTCTTGAGCGATGTGATAGAAATGGGAGAATAAAAGCCATGTTCAATGACTATTGAAAGTTACAGACCAAAAGTATTGTGAGGTGAAGTGGGAGGATGAAGATATGCAATCCTTATTAAGTATTCTGGATAATTTGTAATTGTAACACTTTCAGCAGTGAGTTCTGACACTGAGATTTGAAGTCATCTTATAAATGGAAGTAGCAGGACCATTTCCTTTTTGGAAGCATTATCCCTTTATCTGCTAGGTGGTTTTTGGTTTTGTGGGGGTTTTTTTGTTTGCTTGTTTGTTTTTCCTTTCAATATTAGGACAACAAATTGTTCATAGGTTGCTGTTACAGAAATACCTAATTTCTGTACGGAGCTGTAACAACTGCATGTTCAAACTAGGTATATAATCATCTGACCTTTTAAAACCAAACCCTGAAAATATTATGTGTTAGGAATCATGCACTAAAGAGAAAATCCTGGATACTACAAGCACTAGTGTCTGTCTGCTATTACAGCTGATCTTTAGAGAAATATATATGAATGTGGTAATGGTCGTGTAATGACTGGCTATGCTTTTCACTGTGGTCCAAGATGATGAAAATTACTGATGTAAATCTGGAATGATGTAAAACATTACTGTAAAATACACAGTGCTAAGTATTTTATAGGAATAGAAAAACATTCAACACTTCTTAGTTGCCAAAAATGTGTTCAATAGAACCGAAGTATCATGATCACATCTTGCAGCCCAGCAATAAGAAAGATAACTGTCTGTCTAATTTACAAGGTCAGATTGTTGACACATTGGTCTTACTTCATAATCTTTAATACACTGTTCCAAATTTCATTTGACTTTTATATCCTCTTACCTGCAGACACTGTTCCTTAAATAATGGCAGCATCGCTGCCCTGCATCATCTGTGTGTATTGCCAAATGCTAAATTAAAATCACAGCATTAAATATTATCTTTTCCATGTTATCATTGCATTTAATACTACCACTCATTTAAAAAGACAGTTAACCGTGAAACTGCAAGGTTCAGCTGTGTTTTTATACTTAACACTACAGTATAATTATGTTTTAGAATGTTATGCAGAGTCTAATGAGTAAAAAGATCTATAGTGTAGCACCTAATCATGTAGATATGATAAGAAAAGTCTATTTCCCCTTGGGTTCAATATACTCTCTTCTATTCTTGATCTTGCAGCAAATAAAGGAATTAACAGTTTATTATTGTAATGGGCCACAGTTAAACTTATACAGTGTCAAATTAATATTTTTAACAACTGTCTCGATATGTAAGATTTTTTTTTTTAAGAAAAGACAGTAAGTCATTTGTTTTTGAGAAAATTATCGTAGTGATACTGAACTATAGCGAATGAATATAGTAAACAGTTGTACTAAACTAGATCAGTGAACAGTAAAAGTGCATAATATCTTTTTTTAATGTCTTTTCCCCTCAAGCTTCATTATAAACAGATGTTAGGATGACCTTTTCTCATGGTAGAAAAATACATGATGCCTAATAGCATTCCTGAATATTGAGAACAATTGGCTCCTGAATTGATGATAGCGTTTTCTTAATAGCACTTTCCGTTTTCTAGCTTATTCCAGTGACATGTTGCAAAATCTAGGGAACTTTGCCACACAATGTAGATCTTTTAAACTACTTGCATCTCACAGCAGTAGAGGTAGGAATCAATGTAGATGCACAATGTAGGTGAACTAGGTCTTTCTCAAATTCTGCTGGGGTGCAATTTCCCAGCAGGCTTCATTGCCATGTTATTCTCATCACAGAAAATGTTCAAACTGAAAATAATTATTTACTTATTTTGTAAGATCAGGGTGGATCGAAGCTTGTCCTACTTCCATTTCTGTAATAAAAGCAGCAAAGTTAGGAATTCATATTTTCTATACCTGTAAAGTCTTTAACCACACAAACCTGAGGATATGGAGAATGCTAATCTTT
>NW_009637048.1:1306-9307 GCF_000690535.1 Cariama cristata | reverse complement strand
TGTTGTAGTAATGGGACCTTATCCACATCCATGGCCTTTGCCTTTCATAATAGCAATGTTAGATATTGATTTGCAGTCTAGTACTAGTGTCCACACAGAAAAGCAGCCTTAACTTAAAACTAGTGTTAAAGAAGTGCTTCATCATTTTGCAGGTCCAAAGAACATCCTTTATTTTATGGGTGGGGTGTGGGAGGACACTAGTTACAAAATTTGAGACAAAATTTGGCTGAAAATATCTCAAAGCTTGTACAAGTACTGTTCACATTTACTTAATAAGCTATTTTTAATGTTCAAAGAGGAGACACAAAATAATGACTAATAAACAGTTTTATTGGCATTAATAAATCCTTGGATTCATTTTCATATTTAGAAAGACATTTCTAACATTAGAACCAATAAATTTTCTAGGAAATACTCTTAACAGATTTATTTGACAACGTTGATTATTCCTTCACTGTTCAGACAAATAACAAAAAATATAAATCTTGCTCTTTAGACCAATCAGTTGAGTAAGGCACTGTAATATCCCTTTCTTCACAGAATACTATGTGCTTCAAATCACTTTAAGCATTTTTCTAAGGACAAGGAATTGCTTTCACTGTTTTCCCTAAGGAAACATAAAATGGCATAACCTGAGTAATACTTACTGTTATTTCAAAGTGTTTAGCTATGAAAAGCACTCAGCAGTATGAATTAAAAGCAGTTGGTCATTCTTCAAGGGTGCAGTAAACTAGAACCCTGACTTTAAATAATTATGGAATTTCTCAAATGAAGCCAGATTCAGGACTGAAAATTCCAATTAATAACCTATCCTTAGCTTTTTTCCCCTTTTCAGTAGGCTATTTGCCTCTTCTGTCAAAAAGCAGCATCTACTCTTGTTCTTTGGTCTCACAGACATGCTCTGAACTTTCCCTGGCCAGCATTTCTCTTTCTAATGATAATACAGCTAATAAGTCATATAATTAAAGTTGTGGATTCATAACACATTTGGGAAACAATTCTGGGTTAAAAAATAATAAATCTGATCCCCACATTCTTTTGTTATTGTAGATAATCACTTAATAAGTAATTCTACCACCACTGCAGGTCTGCCTAATTTGATGCACACAGAGCACTTTTTTTTTATTCTTTATGTAGAGGTGTTTCTACATAGCTTCATTCTTAGTGGTACCAGAGAAAAGGAAGGTTGAGAGGACATAGTAGTATTTGATAAATAAAATACATGTTTGAGCAAGTGCTGTAGAGGAAAGGATTAGTAATTCAGAAGACAGTATTTCAAGCTTTAAGGATAAAGAATAACATAGCAAGGAAATATTTTATCTCCTTGGGGAAGCTGACAATCTAGAGAATCACCACAGAAGATCAAACATGAAAATAATTGGCCTTCCAGAGTATGCTGAAGGGTCTGACTTTATAAAATGCATTCTCTCTTTCCTTAAAGATCTGTCTGCAAGACACAATTCATATTTTCCAAGTTACAGAAAAAGCTCACTGACCCTGGAAATGGTAAGAAAGCAAGATCACTTCATGCGAAACGCTTTAGTTATGGAGATAGGAAATATGTATTAAAAATGGCCTGTGGGTGAAGGGAAATTCTATGAGGGAAAAATAGGGAGACAAGCCTAAAAATTAGCTGTTGAAATGTCTAGAGGGGAAAGAAATCTTTAGGTGCATGAAAGTTGAGTGCTCTGACATTCCTGGTAATACCTGCCTACAGTGAGAATGGGTTATGAAGGTCTTAGGCTTTTTTTCATTTACCAGAAATGCAAATGAACTGAAGGCTAACTAAAGAATTATTATTTAAGGCTGGATTCATCCCCTTTTTAAACTCTGTGGAAGGATTCTGTGAATATGAAAACCATAGGATGTCCTCAGGGATTTAATTCTTGTCCTATTTTATTGCACTCTCCCAATAGGAAGGCTATTGGATCCCTGGAGACTCTAGGACTCATTCAGATACTGCTGAATTTTAGGATTTTCATCAAGTTTTCAATAGATAAGTGTAAATATATATAATATTGCAAGATCTTTATTTAATTTCTCTTCCAAACGGGAGCCTTCTCTGCTGGTCCTGCAAAATTGATTTTTCTTCCCAAAGGATGAGGATAGTATTAATTTTACCTGTATCTCTAAGGGAAAATCTTGAACCAATTCTACCTAGTTCTTTAATTTTTGATTGGGTAGATTGTTTGCTAAGCAAGTTCTAAATTGGACAAGGAAATGTTTTAATTGTTTGGGCTCTTGTTTAGACCTTTGTTGAGTTTGGCTAGATAGCTGTGTAAGTACCTTTAGCACACACAACAGAGGACTGAACTTTTAAAAATGTGGGGCTCCCACTTCCACCTTTAAGCAAAATGATTACTCTCTCAAACTGCTGAACATTCAATAGCTCCAAATAGAAGAATGGATGATCAAAGTTTAGGGGCTCTTAAAGAAATCTAGTTGTTTCATTTGTCTGCTTAAGTGGGTATTTGCTAAAGGCTGATTTCTGTCTGAACATGACCTAGACCATTTTTAGTGTGGTAAGTCCATGGGAAACTTTAACCCTCAAAAATTTGAATATTGACTTCTCTAGTCAGTCAAAACTCACATTAACATCAGCAATAATTGATCACAAAGTGAAGTGAGCAAACTGAAGCTCAAAGAGGACTTTCTGGACAAATGTGTCCACAAAAGTGCTCTACTATTTTGCAACTGATGTGCAAATCAGACTTATTTAATTAAGTTTTCTTCACACGTTAAATGGTTTCATCCTAAGTGTCAAATAGCTTTTTGCATTAAACAAATGAAACTCTTTTGATAGAAAGCTTGTTAGAAACAGAGTGCTTTTTGAAAAGCAACCACTGTGTGACTGCAGAAACTATGTTGGAGCCACACAGAAAAACGGAAGCAGGAGCGAACCACGATTATAATAATATGAATTGGTGGGTTCTTTTATGTGCTTGTACCCAGCCTATTGCTTTCATTCTTATAAGCATGGAAGAAATCTGAAGCAGACAAGTATTAGTGCTCGCAAAACCTTTTTGTTCTAATGGAAGAGGTATTCTGTGCATGCATGAGTTAATATAGCCTCTAATACTGGAGGTGTGCCTTTAAATAAAAAAAATCTAATCTGTGTTGAAGTCAATGCATTGCACTGACTGCATTGCATTTTGGGTCAGCACCATACCAATTTCTAGTTTAACTGATATGCAGCTCACAGACCTGTGACTTAAATTGCACGCCTGTAAACTGACCAGAATGTTCTGCTATAAGGGCAACAAAAGATATTGATGAAATAGTATTAAATACACATATTTATTTTGTCCTGAGGAAAAAATGTCATCTAGATAGTATTAGGTTACTTTATCAAATTGTAGTTGCTCTAGGAAAGAATATGCTATTATTTATTTATGTTATAGTATATTTTTAAGGCAGTTGCAATAAACTCAAAACATTTTGTTACAGCAGAAATGTAAAGCCTAATGAAAATGTGTCCTCTTAAATTGAAATGAGTGTTTTGAAAACAGTGGGAAAAGAATGTGGTTGAAAATTGTCATTGCTTAATAAATTATTATTAATTTTTATTGATAATGATATAAAAAGGGTGTATTTTAAAGAATTGTCGTATGTTGTAGTTTTACATAGCTTTGAAAAATTAAAATCTGTTGCACTATTAGACACCACAGATCTTTAGCCTGTCCCTGTAGAATCACCTTTGAAATGTCATATACTATCTTATTTTGTTGCAGATGGGGAGAAATAAGGATCTGCTATAGTGTTGACACATAGTACCAAGTATGCCGAGTCTACCAACAAGGTAATAGCCCAACTACGCATGGCAAAGAATGAGATAAGCAATGAGGAAACTGGTGCTGAATGTGGTGAGCTAACATCAACAACTCAAGCATTTTGAATAGGAAACCTGAATAAACTTGTATTGTCAGTGAAGTTTAAGTATATGGTTAAAACAACAAAAGTGCACAACATTTTATCCCTCACAGTCATTGTGTGATTGCAAAGATATCAGAATTAAAGAGTATTAGTGATACAGTTTTTATTCATTTGGGAAGGAATTTAACTATGCTAACTAAAAGAAGGAAAGCCAAGTTTATACAGGTGCTTTGATTAAAAAATACAAATACATATATGGTGCTAATTGAAAGAGCTTTTTGTCTTTCAAAATCTGCCTGTGATTCTCTAAGGTGGCATCCATCTCTGGCTCCAGAGGAAGGCAATTGCATTTTACCTATTTGAAAGCTGTGTGCATGTAGTGGTGGAAGTATATAACCCAGAGTTTCTTGATTTGTATCTATTTTTCACAACAGACAGTACAGTACTGTGTTGTATTAAAACAATGTCTATTTTTATAACTTTATGTCACCTCCATAGAGATCAGTAGTCATTTAATTGGCTGACTAGTGCCTTTCTATGAAAGTAGTAGTTTTTCCTGTGTTGCAGAAGTCACAAGGGCTTTGTATGTGGAGGGCTCTCAAATTTTTGAGTTAATGAGAAATAACCTCCATTCTGATGTTGTATAGCAGGTAGAGTTGTGAGTCTATTTAGCAAATAGCACAGGCAGAAATCTCATAACTGGGTATGAAATTTTGTATGAACATAATGTCTTCATTAGCATTTGGACCATCTAGCATACAGATGCTAATCCTAAAATATCTTTCACAGTGTTTACCTCATTTTTGAGTTCTAGTAAACAGTAAATCCAATGAATTCATTGTGTTATACAGTGGAGCTTTTAAATTCAGTATATCCAATTACTAAAGAGAATACAGTTGGGAAAACATTCTCTTAAAAAAATAAAAGGCTGTTGTATTGTGTTATTTTGTGTCATGCCACCATCTGTAATATCACAGCATTCCATGCAAAGAAGCTGTTCTCAAATCACATTGGTATCTTGGCTTATCCATTTCTCTATGCTGAGAAAGCCAAGAAATAGAGAAAAACTGTATCTCTGATGAAACTGCCTTATGTCTAATTAACTGTGGATAACAAATGAGTTTCTAATATTGACAGTTCTACACAAACTTGAGGACAGTTGGCAAGAGTGTTCAGATCATCTCAACAGAAAAAAAGAATATGTGGAACAAGATGGTTACTTAGCAAGCTAGTGGCCAAACTGTAAGGCTACGTGAAAATTGGTATTTTGAAATATACTCAGGAAAAAAAGAAATGGAAGAAGAGGACTATGTCAGTAACAAATATGTGATCTTTGCGGAAGTTGCTCCTTGGAAAGCATATGTCTACTTTGCCTTTTAGCTGAAAGTCTTTAATACTATTGTTTCTATGGGTTGAATTTTAGGTAGTAGAATGCAGCAAACTGGGAGAGCTTTTTAGTGAGATTTAATTATGCAGTTGTAATATGACTGTTCTCTAACAGCAACAATCCTCACCATCTATCTCAGCCAAGGGCAAAAATTCTTATTGCTACAATTGTCACTTAGAATAAAAGAGCAGACAGAGACCAAATGGCGCTCTGTTTGTGGAAGCAGACATACATACCAATTAAAGAGTGCACCCCTAGTTGTTTGTACTAGAACATTTGCAATTCTTCTTGTTTTAAGTAAAAGTTTTACAGCTAATTTACAGCTAATTACCAGGGTATGAGAAATACTATGTTCTTAATGAAGCTTAGTGTGATGTTTTTCCAGTGCTGATTTATAGTGTACACTTGGGTCTGGGAAACTCATTGCTTATCAGAGGATGTAGCACTAATGAAATAAAAATTTGGCTATATTCTTAGTAAAAATCAAATGGCTGCAGCCTGGCTGTGAATGACAGCACCATGATTTTGCAGCCATGCTCAGATATATGACTATATTGAGGCCTCTTTAGCTGGGAGAGGCATGCATCCCTACCTAAGAGCACATCAACTCTGTTACTCTCTTTACATAAGGGCTGGGAAGCAGGAGAGAACTGAGGATGCTAAACAGGATGTTCCTACATCTGCAGTCTCGGCAGGGAAAGAAAGGGAACTCGGTGTCTGTATCTCATTGTCTCTCTTCCATAAATCCATCTCTGAAGGTTGATTATTTTAATCTATATGTACCTATCCTGGAAAAGGAAAGTACATATATGGCTGGTGTGCAATCTGTTTTCATTCAGGCGTGACACCCTAGCTTCCACTGTTCACTGAACTAGGGATATTTAAGGCAAAGGAAAAACTCTCTTGTCCTTCTGAAGCTTGCCTAAATGAATTGTTGGTATTTTTCATCTGCATTGTAGACCCAAGGCAAAATTATGCTGGTGCTGAGAAAAGGAACTTGTGACTGTTGAGAAACTATCCCATGGTCTCCCATGGGTCATAATAGATACTGCTATGTCAGATGTTTACAACTAGGATGGACCAAACAAATTCAATAAAACTAGGCAATCTATCCCACACCTCGACCTTGCAGTTTTGGGAACAGATATGAAACAGGATATACCAGGCCAAAAGAAGAACAGAAGGTCGAGTCACATGTAAAGATAATTTATGATGTAGGCTTTTCTTGTCATGCATATTAATCATGTAATTGCTGCCAAATATTTACTTTCTACTTTTATTGTTTAAGGGTTTAAAATTTCTTTCTGTTTTGCTTGTTTCCAGCCTTATTTTTCGTCTAGAATGCAATAATTTTCTTACTATCAATTCCTTTCTGTGGTATTCTTATGAAACTAGAATGCTGTATTGTTCTTTGTTCTGACAGGTCATCTTTCAAGCATTAAATTGTTGTTCTCTTCAGCCTTGGTGCCATTCTCTCATGATCTCACCTAATGACTAATTTAGTAACAGAGTACTTAGAACGTTTCTCACCTTGAAACTTGTAGTTAAAAAAAAAATATTTTATTTGATTTCTCCCCCATTGTTCATCCTCTACTATATTTCTGTTTTGTAGCACATGTTATTCCACTATGAATATTTTGACAGGATGCAAATATCTTCTGCTTGAATTAAGCAGGTTGGAAATGAAAAGGTTCGGTATACATTTCATTCATTTATTTATTTTCACAAAGTAATATTCTACTCCCTGCATAATTCTGTACAGTCAGTGAGTGAGATAATAATCCACATCAGGAAGTTTATCAGATTGTGGTTTAAGTATATCAATGATATTGTTTCAACTCAAAATTCTGTAATAGTAGAAGTTCTGTTACACTATTTTCTTACTATGTTATAATTTCTGTGCATAAACACATTTAATTTTCTTTTTTTCTTCTAGAGACCCTATACTGGTTTTGACTGGGGTAGAGTTAAGTTTTTCTGTAGTAGCTTGTATAAGACTATGTTTTGGATTCGTACTGACACGTGTTGATAACACGGGGATGTTTTTGTTATTGCTGAGCGGGGCTTACACAGAGTCAAGGCCTTCTCTGCCTCTCACCTCACCCCGCCAGCAAGTAGGATGGGGACAGCTGACCCCAACTGACCAAAGGGATATTCCATACCATATGACATCATGCTCAGCAATGAAAAAAGCTGGGGGAAGAAGAAGGAAGGTGGAGATGTTCAGAGTGATGACGTTTGTCTTCCCAAGTCACCGTTAGACATGATGGAGCCCTGCTGTCCTGGGGATGGCTGAACACCTGCCTGCCCATGGGAAGTGGTGAATGAATTTCTTGTTTGGCTTTACTTGCATGCATGGCTTTTGCTTTACCTATTAAACTGTCTTTGTCTCAACCCACGAGGTTTCTTACTTTTACTCTTCTGAGTCTCTCCCCTATCCCACCCGGGGGGGAGCGAGCAAGTGGCTGTGTGGGGCTTAGTTGCTGGCTGGGGTTAAACCACAACGGACCCCACATATACTTCCAAATACTAATGCTTTGTCATTTATGAGTCAATATTTTTTGATGCGTTTTGTTATTTCTGATATTATGAGGCATCTAGTCTTCCAGTGTGCAAATTTCTGCAGGGACATTTTTGTTTATCACAGTAATTAGTCAAGAAATAGTAAAGCCTCAAGGGGAGAAAGAGCTTGGAACACAGCAGGAGGACCACTGCAAGTGAAGAATTTGGAAGAAAGTAGG
>NW_009637048.1:0-1275 GCF_000690535.1 Cariama cristata | reverse complement strand
AGGGAAAGACAGGCAGACAGACTTGCTAGCATGTGGAACGGGCACTGGAGAGGGAGGGAGCAAGAGATACTGTTTCATTACAAAGATAGCATATCTAGGAGATCAAACCTATGGGACAGCTCTTTTATTATCAAAACCATGCTTATAATTGTAAACAATGGGAAATGGGAAAGTGCTGAAAAAAAGGCCTATTGTAGTTCATTAGAAAAATGCTGTATCAAAGCCTGGTTATTCTAGTCTTTTTAGTACCTTTATTGAACCTAACGTTTCCTGAGTTATAAAAACCTGTATAATTGGCTATAAGCATTAATGCATTTGTAGGGAACTCCTGAACATGAAAGGTGAACATGAGGCTCAAGAAAATTTGTTTCTGTAACTTTATTAATGAAAATAAACCTACTTCTGTGAAGTAAGTCCGTCAGGTTTTACTCACTATCAGGCTGGAGGAGTGAACTCAGGCTTTCTCACAAAAACTCTACAAGAGATTTTAAATTAAGTGGACTCTATCATAAAAGCAAAGAAGAGTTTGGAGAACATTGGAAAGGGGTTATACAACCTCTACAGCATTGCGATAGCAGCTCCAAAATCATCTCCTATCCCATCTATTAGGACTTTGCACGATGGGATAAATTATGGGTTTTACAGCTGGAATTTTTATGCAGTATTTGCCACAAGGCTAATGCTAGGATAGCAAGTCCATGGCTATGATTCCTCTGTGTGTCTGTGTTCACAGAGCAGATGAATCCATAAGTAAGAGCTATAACAGGAAGGGCTACAAAATCAGTTTGTGGCTAGGAAGATTGAGTTTCTGCGGTAGAGTGAAGCATTGGGGATGGTATTCCTCTTTTGCTTCTCTCTGGTAAGCTGAAGCATGAGCATGGTTATCTGAGATGGAGTGGCAGGCAGAGCATGTGGGCCAAAGAGAAAAAGCAGAACACTGACTTTGCTAAATAAACCATAGGAGGACTGGAATAAGGAGCCACACTTCAGGAGGCAACTAATGTGTTTTTTCTGTGAATCTGACAGGATTGACTGTTCTGTGCTCTTGCTGTTTTGGTCTCTTTAAAAATTAACAACTGAGTAGAAATAGATGAAAGACTGTAGGAAGCAGTTTCCTAGTTTCAAATGGGCAGATTAATGGGTACGTTTTTACTTCTCTGCAGCTGCGGAAATATGGCTGATTCCCTTTAGATATAATTTTCTTTAAGTTATATTTGCAGACCAAAAAGGGGCTTTTATTTTTACTTAGGCTTCCAGGTAGTGTTTACCCTATGC
>NW_009637047.1:0-3621 GCF_000690535.1 Cariama cristata | reverse complement strand
CTTAGTGCAAAGCCGCTGCAGATTTGTGTGCGTTTGAGCATAAAGGGACGGGGGAGGAGGGCGAGAAGGGATGGGGGAGGGAGTTGGGTCGGTTTGTGTATGGGCTCCACAATGACTCTATTTATTCGCTGCAACCAGCCTGGGCAGATTGATTAGGCGAGAGAGAGAGACACTCAGCCTTCCAACGCGTGGGCTTTGTGGGATCTGGTCCCCACGAGCAGATTTCGACTGCTAATTTCCCATTCTGCTGGGCTCCCCTGCGAGGAGACACGGCCCTGCCCAGCAGCTCCCTCTCCCCCAAACACTGCCCGTGTTGCCAGTCCTCACCCGCTCCGCGTAGAAGTTTAAGCGAGGGGAGAAGTTGAAACCTTTATCGTTTCTTTGCGGTGTGTCCGGCAACGTTTCTGCGGGAAAAACAAACAAACAAGCAAGCAAGCAAAGGCCAAGACGTTTTATTTGAGTACATGCATGTGCACACACACACGTACACCCAGTATTGTCGAGTGAGGGAAAAGGTACTCCTTTTACATGGGAAAGAAACCCAGGGATTTTTTTTCCCCGAGTGATCTAATTGTTATAAATAATTACGGATGAAAAGAAAACTCACTTATTATGCACTTCTAATACTGTGACTGCACGGGAGAGAAAGGGGGCCAAGCCAGTGATTAATTAATATCGCACTGGCGTAGCTGTTTTCTCGCGAAAGGCCTTTTCCCCCCTCGCCGCTGCCGGGTTATCATTCCAGCTCGAGTCATGTGTAGCCAGGAAGGGATCTTGTTTATAAATTTATATGACGACCTTTTCTTTGTGTGTGCTCTAAAGTTGATATGGACAAATTGCAGAGGTATACAATTTAAGTAGATGCACTTTTAATCACCGATCATTAAAATGGTTATGTTAAATATACTCAATTACATGCATGACTTCACCCTAACAGTACTTTCTATTCTCCCAGCTGCTCACGTATTCCTTAACTATAGTCAGCAGAAGAAACTCGATTATGCTGAATCCATACATTTCTATGGATTTCATCAGCCTAATTAATGCTTCAGTGTGGTCCATGTGTCTGAATGGTCCCTTTGCTATTACTTGGGTAAGGAGGCAGTGCTGGAATGCAGAGGGTCTTTCTTTCAAAGATACCCATGGGGGTCACTCTAGGACTCTAATGGCAAAGGTAGCAAGTGTTAAATAGCAGAAACATGCAGAGAAAGGGAAGGCAGCGATGTAAAAGGGACATTGATACTGTAGGTATGCCCAACAGGTCAGTGACGATAATTAAAACGCTTAAAGAAGAAAAGGTAAATGGAAAGCTTCCACAATTCGCAGCGTGCCTGCTTAAAAGCAAACAAATCAGCCCACAGAAACGCACCTTGCTGATCCTGGTGGAAAACAAAACAAGACAAAACAAAAAACAACAAACCAACAAAAAACCCACAGTTGACAGCAGGTTTTTACCCTAAATAACTACCAGGGCAACCTCTTCTGCGAGCACCGCCTTTGAATGCCCCGTCTCTTCTCTAATTTTCTCGTCGTGGAAATGCAGCGTGGCAGGGGCGAGGATGCCCGACCCCAGGCTGCCGCCCCCTGCGGGGTCCCCGCCCTGGCACCCCCGGGGTGCTCCTGCAGTCCCCCAGGTCACTGCAGGGACACACAGAGCTGGCAGAAGTAGCTCTTCCCCGCCTCTCCCCAGCTTTCTTCTGAAATGAAGTAGCGATTAAAATAAAGGGGATGCGTTGTAGCTTTAGTGCAAACAGTCAACGGCTGCTTTCGTAACACATCTTCCCATCTTAGCATTTAGTGGGATCTAAAAGACAAGAGCTCTTCCTGCTATTGAAGCAACATTCTAATCGACGAGAAATGCATCGAGATGGTTCTTTTTTTTTTTTTTGTTCCCACCTGTTGTAGTAGAAGACCATCTGATCACAGCTTTCTCCGGCTGCTGGGAGACTTGAGGGGAAATCAGAGATCTTTCTTGTCACCCACTCCACTGCCAAAAAGGTGGTGATGGAGTCCGCATCTCTCCCCTGTTCCTCCAGCATGCACTCTGCAGCTCAATTGTCCTAACTTTGAGTCAGTGCCTTGCTGCAGCCTTCATCCTTCAAGTGGAGAGAGAAAACAGGGAAGATTTCAGATCTATAACCAAATTATAACCTAGGAACTTTATGCTTGTCATGCTAATTTAATGACTTTTATAGTAAGTGTAGACTTTCTGTCTTTTGAAATTAGCTCTTCAAAATGCTTTGTGTAATGACAGGCACTAGACATAAGAGACAAATGCACAAGCAATCGTGGGATAATAATCTGGCAAACACTGCGCCGTTTATTAAAATGGAGAACAAAGTGCACTAAATCTCAGCGGAGATGTACATCGTTGTCCGATGCCATTGGTCCACACCTGGGCTCCAGAGTGACCCAAAAGGAGGGTGTCCTCTGAGAGCCGCCACGCCTGGGTTCACCTGGAAATCGAGCAAATACCAGATGTCGAGTACAAAACAGTATTGCATGCAATCCAGTGCCCCTTTGCCTTCTGGTGGTGCTTACACGTGTCAGAGTACTGTAAATATCCTGGTTTTGACAGGCTGGTTCTGCTGGGCCCGGCCTCTTGCTTGGTTCCCAGCGGGGTACATGCTGCGCTCGCATGTATGGCTCTGAATGTACACATCCCCTCCGTCCTTAGGAGCCTTTCTGCGCTCCCAAGTTATGAGTGGTCCAGAAATCCATCCAAGAGATGGTCTTGATAACAAAGGGAGGGGTAAACCCAAAGCTATAGGTCTAATGCAATCTGGGCGGCTCACTCATTGCCTATAATTGTAAATAAGGTAAGTTCACACGATGATCGAGTAACGAGGGAACAAGAGGCCTATTTTAATCAGGTGGTTATCTCTCCTTGGTAGAGATCAGAGCTCCATCGCTCCTGGCCTTCTCATTGTGTTCCCACCCGCTGGAAATGACAGCTCCTTCAGAAATAACTGACTTGGTCCCTGGATGGGATTTCGGCTCTTTTGCACTACACATGTACCAATTGTCATTTTACAGCTACAGTGAAACCTCTAAATTATATAAGTGTATAAACTCGGCCTCATTAAATCCCCCCTTTTGGACAGCCTCAAGGTTGGAGAGTATATTACTGTAAGCCAGAGGAGACTTAAATTATATCCAAATGGGGATTGGAACATAGTGGTACTTAAGCACACTCCTTGTCTCAGCTACAGAGGTTTTATTTTTTCCCCTTTAGTGTTATAATATTACAAAGGCAACTGTTTCCTTGTGTCAAATCAAACTATCTGAAATCCTATTTCTTGATTCAGCCTACGGGTCCCTTTGTGGTGGGGACAAAACCACGAAGATATGATCAAACACCGTAGCCTGACCAAAGAGAAATTTATCGTTCATCTGAGAGAGCCTCCTAATTTGAAGCTAAAACTCTTCCTTTCCAGAAAGCATCTGTGGAAGTTGTTTTTGTGCGCATATGCCTGCGTGTTCGGGTAAATCGGGCTGTGCAGAGGGACAGGGGGCCGAGGGCAGCGATTACCCCACAACTCAGAGCACGTCCTGCCCACAGGTTCATTTTTCCACCCAAGTCGATATAAAAATAAACCTTTCAGGGGGAAATCTGTGCCC
>NW_009637046.1:0-28167 GCF_000690535.1 Cariama cristata | reverse complement strand
TCAGTGGTGCCCAGCCACAGGTTAAGGGGTAACGGGAACAAACCAAAACTCAGGCAGTTCCACCTGAACATGAGGAAGAACTTCTGTACTTTGAGGGTGTCAGAGTGCTGGCACAGGCTGCCCAGAGAGGGTGTGGAGGCTCTCTCTGGAGATGTTCAAAACCCGCCTGGGCACCACCCTGTGCAACTGCTGTAGGTGACCCTGCTTTGGCAGGAGGTTGGGCTGGATGGTCTCCGGAGGGCCCCTCCAACCCCCACTGTTCTGTGGCTTGTAGCTTTTCTTAAACAACATTATTTTTCTGCCCCTTTTTTCCTCCTCCCTATATCCCTTTCTTCCAGATTTGCCTCAACCTGTATTTTCAGTCGGATTATTTTTTTACAAAGTATGTCAAAAAGAGTGATTATGTACTACATTTTTATTAAGAAATTAGCTTATCTACAGTACTTGATAATCTGATACCCATATATTGTGAATTATGAAATTTGGAAAAGGACACTCTTAATTGAGTAACCCTTTCTCCCTATGCTTTCTGTTAGCTTTAGCGAACACCATCATATAGCTGAAAATTTACCCTACTTTGCTTTTCATATGTATTCTTGAAAAGACCTTTTAACAAAACAACAACAAAAAAAACCACAAAACAAAACAAAAAAAATGCCCACACACCAAATCTCCAACCAACCAACCAACAAAACCCCGAACCCACCCAAATCACAAGAATCTAAACAGCCTGAAGGCATGTCATAATCGTATAAAACAAGCCGCAGCCTGGCCACTGAAGGACTTAATGTGTTCTTCCTGTGGAGGGGTTTCAAAGTGAAATATTAAAGTTTGTCGCAGCATTGAGGGAGTGCTTAGTGACACAGGAGAAATAACTAGGAAGACTTCAGCATAGATATGACTACAGAGTATGCATAAAGGTTCTTCTGTCATTTTAAAGATCTCTTTCCAAAGTTTACTTTCCTCCCAGTTGAGACGGTTGCCCCAAAATATTACAGTCATTGCAAGTTACACTCATTAGCTCTACAGTATGAAGAGTATTATGGCTTACTAGTTGAAGACTATTACAGCTTTTCCTCCCTTTGCTGTTTTCCTCTACCTTGCAAACTTTAGATAACTTAAAATACAGTGGGTGACATGAAGTGGATTTGGTCCTTGCAAATGTGTTTGCCTGTAGCATTTTTGAGAGCTTGCATAAAAGTGTTAATGAAATGGTTGAAGTCATAGATATAGGCTAATGACCTTGCCGGATTCCAATTTTGCTAATTTCTGTTGGGATTGGTTGTAGTGACATTAAATTTTTATTATGAATTTGAGTTTTTTCTTTTTAACCTTTAAACTTTGACAGAAGATAAAGCCAATAAATTAGTAGACTATGTGGAACTAAAAGTGATTTATTTTTTTTTTTTCTCTTTTTCCATTTAAGGTCAGTGTGATAAGAAACCTGAACACAGACAGCATTCTAGAATCAAAATCGGAGGCAAAATATGTATCTGTAATAAGCTTCATGCCAGGTCAGTCAGCGTTGTCAGCAGATTATGAAGTAACCTCACTGGAGGCAGAGCCAAAAGAAGAAACTGTTAGTCCTGAGAATTCCAGTGAAGGAACATCTTCTGTTCCTCATCCAGAGGCTCCAGCCAAAGCAGAAGAGGTGTCTGTGCCAGAGAGCACAGAGGAGGTATCTTCTGATGACGAACAGAATCGCAAAGTAAAAGGGAGTTATTTCACTTCTGACAGTAGCCAAATGGATATATGCCATAACTCTTCAGGTTCAGAGGTTTCTACCACAGAAGTACAACAAACTGTCATTCCAAGCAGCTGTCTCAAGTTTTCTGGCTATGACAAGCCTCACGTTCCATTAGATCTGTTGATAGATGTTGGTGAAGAACAGCCTGTGATTGCTTACAGGCCGACTGACTAACCAGGATAGCTGAAGTGTTTAACCAGGACTCGGGAAGAACAGCATTACTGAAGATTATGGAAAGTCTGGGTTATATTATGAACATCTGCAAGTTGTTCTTGTTCTGACCCAACCAGAGTAACCAGTACACAACTTCGTACAGTGGGATCCTGAAATGAGACTGAAAGTGGTGCCTGCGAACAGCATAAAAAGTGAGGGAGAAACTTCCCAATAACCACTTCTACAAGTGTTTGTATATATGACTTAACCCGCTATTTCCTATTTGAAATAGTGCTTTTTTTACTCTATGGAGAACAGACTTCATGAAGAAGTATAAAACAGCAGCTGTATTACTATTTTTCCCTTCTGTTTCAAATCCTTTTCAAAATTAATTCAGTGAACATAATGCTTAAGAAGTCCTTTACTTCATTATGATAGAGATGTGCAAGAAATATTTGAGAGCTTTTGCCTTTATTGGAGGTATTCTCTTGCTTGTCTTTTTCTCTTGAAGAGTATTTGTATATTAAACAAAGTAAGAATAGACTTGTAACCTTTTCCTGTATCTCTTAAGGATTTGATTCCATTGCCAAGAAGCAGTTTGTAGCCTTTTATGCAGCGAGCAGTATGTACTTCAGGACTATTACTTTGTACATTTCAGTGGCTAAACGATAGACTTTCCTTTGTAATGTAAGTCCCGTGACTAAAAAAGCTCTTTTTTTAAAAGTGCTGATATTTGTGTATGGCTGTGTCCGTTTGAATCACCTGGATACCTTATGTAACCATGTCACCTTCCGGGTAACTCCTGTATTAGCGTGCCGGGTGATTGTCATTGGGGGAAAAAAAATGTGTGCGGTGGGTGGTTGCACAAATTCTTTAGAAAATAATTCTAATGTCCTAATTCTTAGAACAATATAATTTTTTTAATATAAAACAACAGGACTTCTTCCAAAGATGTTTTCTAGCAGGTTGAAAATGACTACCATTTTTGCCCTTTTTACAACATAACTCAGGAACTACTCCAAATTACCTCCCTCTAAAAATACATCTCAAGACAATAGAAAAGTAGCATGGTAAGTTGTACTTCCTAAGATGTTGCCATGTGACAGCCCTCTCAATTTGGTAGTGTGAGATTGTAGTTTTGAAAACCAAAGGATGAGGATTTTATTTTTTGTATTTAAAAACTCTTGAGTCTAATGCCTGCAGTCCAGTTATTTCCCTTTAGTCAAGATTTGATGGGTATTTTCTGTTTGTAGGAAATGCTTACTAGTTCTTAATGAAGATTAGTTCAGAAAAAAAGGATGTTATACAGACACAAGGTGGTGCATTTATATAAAATGATGTCTTTGTTTTAAAAGATATTTTTATAGGATTTAGAAATGTTTGCATGTTATAGGAAGTGGCTTTAAAGGAAAACCAGTATCATAGTACTTCTGTCCTTACACTTCTCAGTGGCACGAGTATCCTGCAGATATCGGACATTAACCACAATGGTACATACACAATTCTGAAAGATTGAAAGACAATAGCTTTTTTTTCCTGTCTCTACTCATGGGAGGATAACAGATTGGTTAGCAGGGGTTTGATAATTTTAGGAAAAGCCAAATCAAACAGGTGAATTTTGTAGTTATGATGTAATGGAAAGTCCAATTAGAAGGATTTTAGTATGTGTTAGCCGTCTTTGAGTTCCTAGGAGACAATGCTGGTGACTATCTGCTTAGAATCTACTAGCATGTGGATATCTCCATTGCAGAAGTGCAGAAAATAACTCCCTTGGTGTTGCAAGGCGGCTTTGAAAATCAGAATTAACTCGCACTTGAAACTTCAACTAAACTGACTCTTCAGTTAATAATATGGTTCACCACTGAAGGGTGTTATTAGGAGTCTGTCTGCTAAGGAGATGAGCAGCTGTGTCTTGTGCAGAGCTTGAAGTTGATGTCATTTCTTTCAGGTTTTGTGGGTTTGTTGATAAATAGGAACTGCAATAAATGTCAGGTAAGTGTTTAGCTTAAACTTGGCTCAGAAGGGAGAAATAGGATGTTAGAAACTGTGAGGTTACCTTGTTTTTTGGGAAGAAGTTTCTGATCAGACAATTTGCCAAGTATCTTCTTTGCTACTGCTCCAAGTATTTCATCTTCTTGCAATTGGTAGCTTGTTTTCCTTCTGTCAGTTTTGTCCAAAGAAAAATATTGCTCTTTTCCAAGAAGATCAGGAACTACCCATAGTAGTCATTCCATTCAGTGTATCTGTGTCAGAACTATTCTGTCAGAAGTATGTAAGGTCTTGGAAAGGTTAGATTTACATTCTTAATAGTGTGTGTTGAAACCCTGGTGCTGTTAGGAAAATTATTAACTAAGACTCAGCCTGTTAGATTTCTGTGAATATAAGAGATCACTAAGTGTTTTCTGTGCTGGAAGGTTTCCCTTTGCTGCTGCACTGGAAGAGGAATGTTATTTTTTGCCTGTGTGAAGGCAGATAGATGCATTTTAAAACCAAATAACTGTCTCTGATTCTTTTCTCCCTGCAGTACTACTACGTTGTACATTGTCCTGAATCTTTCAAGTCACACGGAGCCCTATGTGAGTAAAAGGGACCAGCCAGGTGCTAGGATGTAATTAAGGACAAGGATGTTAAGATCGATCAGAAATGACACAGAAATATATCATGAGCATATGGGAAAAATTTGGAGTGGCAGGTAGTTACATATAATGGAAAGGCACTGTTACTCTGTAAGCTGAAAAGCACAGGAGTATGAGAACTTTGTGCTATACGAGAGAGAGATATGTACAACTGACCTCTTCTGGTAACTCTCACAAGGTTAAATGTATTTTTTTAATGAAAATTTCTGAACTGTAATTACAAACGCCACTGAATTATCACCTTCCCTGCAGGTTTGTCTTCTGCGTGCTGCATACTTACCAGATAGCCAGTAGCACAGGGATAGTTCAGATGTTTAAATTGCTCAGGCTGACTTGCAGGTTTTATAATTGTGAAATAAAAAAGTTTAAGGGGGCACAGAGCACCAGGTTCTTTTATTAACTGTGACTAGCTGAAAATGTGAGGCCACAGTGAGACAAGAATGTGTTCCCTGGGTCAATAAGCTCTATTTCCCCCAGTCTTGTTTCCAGCAGTTGCTGGTAGTGGTATTAAGAGAGCCTAAAACCAGGGCAAGTGCACGACAGTATTCCTGCTGGGATGCACTGCAGCAGCCTGCAGTGTGCGGGCTTCCTGAGAGAGGGAACATGGAAACACCTTTCCAGCTACGGCTGGTTAGCCTTACTTTTGCAGTGCTGTAATACCAAATATTTGAGCCATGTGGTTTGGAAGCTGTCAGGTAGTATTTACCTATGCATTTTCACCTAACTACTAAATAAGTTTAAATCAATAAATTAATATTCTTGTGAGGGAGAAGTAGTTTGCTTAAGCTTCTTGGATATTCATGCATAGCATCTTGACACGCGTGTCAGAGTGCCTAACACTTACACGTTCAAAATCATTTAATATTCATGCCTTTTACAGGCATATCAACTAGCCAGTATGGCACATGTAGAAGGTTTCACCGTTTCAAACTGTTTCAGGTGTTTTTCACTCTTGTCAAGGCTGCTCACCATTCCTCCTTTTCCATTTCCTAAAGACAATTTGGGATATGATGGAATATAAGACTCCAAAACATTATATCCCGTATAAGAGAAATTGCATCACAAAACTTTGGCCTAATACCTGACAACAGTTCTAAGAACTTCGTTAGTTCTCTTTTTTGTGTGGACAGTGTAACTCTCTTTATCAGATCTGCAGTTAATAATTTAGTATTGCGGTAATACTATGTGCTGGCACAGAAGCATCAAACGTTCTGCTTTTATGCTTTTTCCACATAAATGAGTAATGTAGTTTAAAAAAATAATTCTTGTCAAATCTACTGACGTCTGTGGAAACAGGACATCTTGTAGTGTCCCAGTTGCTTAGAAGAGACGTGCGTGTTTGTATGTAGTCCTTGACCAGTTAAGATGGCAGGAAAACAAACTTGCATGAGAAGAGCCGCTTTTCTCAAGGCTTAGAAATAACGGGTTGCTCTGAAGTGGTGCCATGTAAACAGTTTAGTATTAATAAATAAGAGCTATTGTACTTGGTTCAAATTAATAGTTTCAGCATGTCTTAAAACCAGAAGAACAAACGAAATACAAAGCACCTTCCATCTTATAAAATAAGTGACCTGCATCAATTTCTTTAGTGTGGTTTTTAAAAATTCAGTCCTTTAACTATGGAGCCCTTGTTTATGAATACAGTTTCTCTGTTCTCTAAATGGATGCAATCTTTGGGCTTGGTGGGACCTCCAGGGCTCTACGGTTCATTCTTCGCCCCAGAACTGCATCCTTCCTCCTGCCCGTTTGTTTAAAGACTCTGCGACCCCATCAGGCAATTTGTTCTAGGAGTTCTTTACTTCTGTTCCATTTAAAACTTATGGTCAAAGATAAATGGTCACACCATTTGGGTGGATTAATTGCTACGGAGCAAGGAAAGCTGGGCTTCCCTGAAACTCTTACTGATTATTTGAAGTTTAAATAATGATAAAAGTCTTATTTATGTGATGTTTACTTCTTAATTAGTGAGCATGTGCATTCTTAAATGTATCTTGGAAATCAGCTGTTGGTCTTTCATGCTAATTTACCCAAAAGAATGTAGGCTACTGTTAGAAGAATTTTGGTTTCACTTGTCCGTCAAATCTAGAATGTGCAATTTAAAAACATTTTCTACTCCTGATCAACATTTTTACTCCTTCCAAGTAACTTCTTAAGACTATGAGTAGTGCTGTTTCTGGGCTGATGCCAGTAAGAACAGTTACACCTTAAGAATTCAGGTTCTCTTAGAAATGGCTGCGCAGATTGAGCGGAGTCAGAACAAATGGAGAAACTTGAATTTATAACACGTCTGCATTAATTACTACATTTAAATTTATAAGAGACTGTGTGAGTTTTAGTAATGGATTAGGGTTTTGATTAACCCACTATGAATTGCTTGCAGTCAAAACAGTTTTCTTTCCTGAGGTTTTGGGGGTTTTTTAATCTCATTTGAACATACCTCTCCCCCTCATGTTTTTTCCTTTTGTGTAATTGGACAACGACAGTGTAGCTGATCAGGCTGAAAACTAATTTTTCATTTATTTCGGGGCAAAGAAGTTTTATTTTCTACTATCTAGCCACAGCTTAAAAGAAGAAATGCATTACATGCAGAGCAAATGATGAGCAGGCAAACCAGGTGGTTCTGCCAACCAGCTTGCTATGTGTCCTGCAAAACTAATCCTGCAGTTGTCGCATATTTGCAATGGGTACAGTAGAGCAGTAAGTGATGTCCAGTCTGATCTGGCTTTTTCCTGTGCCACCATCTCTTGAGTAGCACAGACTCGGAAATGTTGCTTAAACAACTTAGGCCCCTTCAAAAATACCCTTCCACAAAGAGTATATAGAATCCTTTCAGCATGGAAATACAGAATTAAAAGAATAAAAATCTAATAAACTCTATTTTCTTTCTGGGTATGACTGTTTTGTGTTTATTTTTTTGAAGTTTTGAGTGGTTTGGGTGGGTTTTTTTGGCAAGTTAATAGCAGCTCAGTTAATTCTAGGAAGGGTGGAGGGCACGTGCAGTCCCATCCCAGAAGATGGGAGCAGTAGGTATGTCGTGGTTTGTGCTTTCTGCTGCCGCATTTGGTCTAGTTGAAACCTGTGACAACAGCAGCCACGACTGCAACCTGCTGCAAATGTGGTGGAATGTGAGATAAATTATAATAGCTAAGGAGCGGTGCCGGCACCTGGGTGGAAGCAAAGAGGCAGAGAGCACTTTGCCATTCCTCAGTCCCTTCTTCCACCTGGGGTCATCCCGGGAATCAGTCTGGCCTTAGAGCAGGCATCGGTATAGTACCTGTTCCCCCCTGCCCAAGTGTGAATAGAAACTGGCACAAAACACTGAATTGGGGTGATTATTACTAAGAATTACATTATCAACTGCTTCCATGGTATGCAGCAAAACTAGCAATTTTACTTGAGATACACCAAATTTCATTTCCTGTAAGAAAAAGAATACGGATCAAAGCTTTTTGGCAAATGAGTACCACAGGGTGATTGAAGTTTTCTAGTTAAATAGTCACATTGCAGTAAACTTGAAACTAACACCTCTGAGAGGTGTGAAAACCAGTTATGCTGCGCGTGGAGGATTCTGTCCTGAAAAGCTCGGCATGCTGATTCCTGAATGCCAGGAGACTGTAGCCACACAAGATCTGAGATGTTGTATTAAAAAAAAACAAAACAAAAACAAACTTGTAAAATGACAGTATGTTTACAAATTCAACAGTAATTTAGAGATGGTGGTGGTGAAGATTGTTGTTAGAATAGAGTCCTGTTCTGGTGTTCACACTCCTTGGATGATACAGAGATGATACTGAGAATTCGAAGAGAACCACAGAAGTGAGCCACAGGCTAGAAAGTGTAATGCTCACCAACTTCCACTTGCAGAAGAGAGGAGTGAAAGACGGTTTCTTTTTTCTTTCTTTTTTTTTTTCCCCTCTCCTTGGCCAGGGAAACCCCTGGAGGTTGCATATTTCCAGGTTTTATTGCCCAAAGCAGCTACCAGAAGCGTTTGCTCCTTCTGCATCCCAAGCCTTGACTACAGACATGGAGGCAGGCATCCTGGTTCCGTCCATCTCTTCCCCCAACGCGCGCATGTCAACCTCTTGCTCTTCTCATGCTGCGTGGTGGGTCAGCCCACACCGTCTGTGGTCTGGACAGAGACTTCCAACCATCGCCTACAAAAAAAATCAATGCATGGGTTGTGTCCTACCCATGCTGGTAATATTTCAGGCATTGCCTCAGCCGCTTCTGGTGACCGTGTGTCGGAGAGGGCGAGCATCGGTGCTACCAGGCTTTGAGTTCTTTACTTTAGTAGGTGGACCAAGAAAGCATGAGCAATGTTTGTGTTGTACCTCTCCAGGCTTATCTGTGGTTTCTGCTGGCTAAGTGATCACCTGGCACCTTTCTTAATAGTATAATTAAGATTACTTAAGCAAAACCAGCAGACTATGGAATATTAATTGCACATGTCTCTAAACTGATGGGGTTTTGTCTGTAGATGATTTGGTGAGGGGTCCACAACCTAAAGAAAAGCGGGTCTTTTCTCAATGGGTTTAAACAAGGTACAGCACTCCTCAGTGGTGGAAAAAAAATAAATTCATATGGCTTTGCAAATGAGAAAAACTGACAATTTTAAGGAAACTTTGCCGATTAATTAAAAGGCTTTGAGTTATTTTGGGGTTGGTATTACCTGCAGTTCCTAGTGAACGTTCGTGTTGGTTACTAACTTTCTGGTGTAATTCAGCGTCCAGTACATCCTATGTGCAAATAATGACTTGCTACACAGTGAGCCTTCAGTGGATCGTAATCTTTAATACGTTCAAATATCTCAGTATCAAGGTGCAGCTACAGCATTGGGAATTTCTAACCGTAGTCTTCAAAATGTTGACCCAAGGCCGTTAAGAGTGAGAGCTGGACAGTTCGTACCTGTGGGCAGGAAGCAGTGAAGGCACGCGCTGGGCAGTGAGAGTCAGCCTTGCTTCCTCAGAAACTTCTCCGTAAGAACCTCCGTGATGCAATGCAATGCCTCTTCCCTGAAAGGCAGGCAAAAAAAAAAAACAAAACCAAAAAGTCCCTCCTGCCTGACTGGAGGGGTTCTTTTTTTTTTTTCCTTTCTTTTTGTTTTTTTTTTTTCTTGTGTGTAGTGATTCATTTTCCCCATCCCGCTGAGCTGGCGAAGGGCTGCCCTGCCGCACGTCACGCACCGGGAGAGGCCGAGGGAGCTGGGTCCCTTCAGCTGGGAGAGAAGGGGATCTCGCTGCGGTTGGCAAATAGATGAACGTTGGCAGAAAAGACTTTTCTCCGAGGCCCCCAATTGAAACACAAAAAGCAGGTGTCATAGGTTGCTAGCGGGGGAATCCCACTTAGATGCGTGGGGCAAAAACTCGCACTGGAAGTGGTTAAGGGTGGGATAAAAGTGCCGTTAGCCCTGCTCTGAGCGTTAGGCTGGGCTGGCAGACCTCCGGAGCTCCCTCCCAGGGCAGGTTCTTTTCTGTGAGTCCATGCTGGCTGCTTAAAAGAGGAGAAGACTGAAAACTACAGCTGTAATTGAGAGTAGTCTTTAGGTCCAGAATAATCTGAGCCACTCATCTGTTACTGTCCGTTCGTGTGAAATGAGACACGAGAGACGTGTCTGGCCTCTGCCAGTTGCTGGCAGCATTCTCTGTATTCTTCGGGAATTTCTCCCCTCCTTTCATCTTCCCGCACCCTCATCCAGGCCTGCAAGCGAAAGCCACCCTCGCATCCACTGCAAATATCAGAGACTCACATCTGAAAAGCCAAAGGTGGTGCTGCAGAAGCAGTTGCAGGGTTAAATTTTCTCCTTTTATGGATGGGAAACAACTTCTTCAAGGGAAAAAGAAAAAAAAACCCAAACCCAGTGAGGTGGTGCTATCAGATTGGATGAGTCAGGCAGCTTCCAGCAAGAACGTACTTGACTTTTACCTCCATGTAGCAATATCCAATCCTCAAGAGAAATCAATTTGTTTACCCAGCACTCAGATAGCTTTTTATTCCAGGAATGGGAATGTTCTCATGCCCACGGTTCTACAGAAACATCAGTACTGCTGTTTCACGTAAGTTTGGATCAAAAAGATGTGAGCTAGGATGAGCTAGTAGCCTAACTACTTATGTGGACTCTGATGGGGAAAGGAATACATTTTCATTTTCCATTTCTTTGTAAAATACTGGTCAAAGTATTCTTAAACAGTATTGTTTTTTAAAAGTTCTCACTCATTATAAATAGCATTGCAGTGCATGTCACCCCATAGTGTTCCTCAATTGCTGACATTTTTAAATGTACTATATGTGTAATCTGTGAAACTCCAGATGGGTATGTATGTACACGCCTGTACATACGTGTGTGCGTACGTGGTACTTCTATGTAGCTATTTTTATCGCACAAAGCACTGAAGAAGCACGACTGAAGTTGATGAGTAAGGCAGTGTTGCGGATGCTAATAACCTGGGGATTACCAGCAGCTGTTTCAGTAATCACAGAAACGATGTGATGAGTTCTCGATTGCTTCGGAGGGCCAAGCCCAATCGCAGGTAAAGCGCTATCAGAGTGCAGCACGCAGGAAACCCGGAGTTTTTCCCCGGGATAGGCGTTTCTTTCCCCATTTCACCACACGGCAGAGCAGCCTTTTATCAGCGAAACCCGCCGGTGCAGGGCAGGCTGGCCCTTGCCTCGGCGTTCGTACGAGGAACTGCCATCGAAAGCAATTTTGGCAAAGCTCCACGGTTCAGCTCCTGGCAGTGGGCTGTTCCGCAGGGTACGGGAAGGTGTGTTGGTACAATTCAAGTAAGCAAATACACAACCTGTGAGTAAACTTTGATGACATTTCAGCCTGGTGATTAGTTTATAAAAGTTCCCTATTCCCGCACTTGAGCTCATATAACATGATGAAATACTAATTGCATTTGGTGTGGGGAACTACTTAAAGGTCACTGGATTTTGAAAATGTGTTTGGGAAATGGATAGATAAAAAATTCCCAGCCAGTAATGGCAGGGTGGTCTTTCTGCCTTCTACCTCCATTTTTTTTTCCCCCTACATTTCTTCCTAGTTCTTTAATTCTCTTAATTGGGTTAACTAGTTAATTATTCAAAGCTACACAGCTAGCATTTTAATGTATCTGCTGCAGGTTGAGTGCTGGGATAATGAGATATAGGTGGTCAGCTGAACTGAGAGCCTCTGCCCACGTATGTGACCGAGGGCAGCTTCTCGATTAGATGTTGTCCAGTTTGCCGAGTATAACTGGTTGCCTTTAAACATCCACTTTTTTAACCTGACAGTTGTTTTGCTTCCACCTTTTCCTAAAGTAAAGATGACTGTTAGACAAATTTTTATTTCTGCAGACAGGTCATCTTCACGTCTGTAATTTCTTTGGTGGGCATCATTATGTAGTGCTGCGCTATGTCATACAAAATTCAGGTTTTCTCTTCTTGCTTGTCAACCTGAGCTTGCAAATGGAGAATACATCCTGAATTTTGCCCAGATGCACCAGTGTGTGAGCGGCGAAGTATGCGTGGATGTCAGCAGCAGGCAGATTTTGGGGAGAGAAGAGTGAAGGGAAGGCTGGGCAGGAGGGCCAGCAGCCTCCCACCTGCCTCCAGTGGCACCACATTTGCCACCAGCAACCGACTCGGCTGAGCTTTCCGTACATCCCCAGAGCACAAAGCCTGGCTCCCACCAGGCAGGCATGCACAGGACATTAAAGCATTTACAAACATAAAGTGAAATCGCTTTCACCAGGGAGCCCCGGCATCCCTGGCCCTGGGGTCAGGCTCACAGGGATGTGCACATCAGAAAGGCAGCACTCAGAGGACCGCGATGACAAACGCCAATATTTGTGCAGGCAGCGTTGTGGCACACCCGCACCGCTCGGGGCATATGACTCCTGGCAGTCTGAAAGTCCAACGCGGAGCGGCACTTTGGCCCGATGGGCTGGGCTCACCTCCCCGTGCCCTGCCCGCAGGCTGTCCCGGCTCCGGCTGTCCCAGCCTCCCAGCATCTCTCCAGCAGCCGGCGTGGTGTGGACATGGGGCCCAACAGCACGGCTGGCAGCGATTCCACAGCCCCTCGTTCCTCTGACGGTATATTCCTAGATGACGTCCTGCCGTGAACACATCTGCAAACTCCATCCGCTTGCATTTGACCCGAAGACAAGCCACCAAGTCGGATGACATCCCATGGGTAGGTCTTTTACATGTTTGCAGCAAAATTTCTCGCGTTCTTCAGCTCTGAGCGACTAATGAGCTGGAAAACAAACAAACAAACAAACAAACAAACACCTTAAATAAATAAATAAAAATCTTAGCATGGCAGGCAAGCAAACTTGTGTGACAAATTTATGGCATAAAGCAATATTGCCAGACATCATTTGGGCATTAGTGCCTAAAAAAAGGAGGACCTTTTACATGCTGGTTTGCTTCGTAATTAATTCCAAACTTCCGAGTGACCACAGCTGCCAACTAAGAACAAATGCTTATGTTTAATTTAGAGCAACTCATATGTTTTTCAGCTAAATTAAACCAAAGCCAAACCGGGGATTTTGGAAACCGCTGAAAATAAGGGGAACTCTGGAGTCTTTAACAATTACTTCCTCATAAGACATGCCCAAGAGGAAGAGAGATGCTCCTCAGTCATGGAGCTGCTCTCCTAAGCATGAGGGGGATCACGCTTTCCTCCCTCTGCTTACTGATGCCCCTGCTTCAGGAGGAGATAACCAGTAAGTCAAGGCTTTTTGCTCTTTTCCTACGTGGGGAGGGGTCGCCGGGTCTGTTAGCAAATCTCTGGATGAGTCAAGAAATCTCTGGATCTTTCAGCGGGTTTCAAAAGCCCAGTCACTTCCAAATTAGTCTGTTGTTTTGTCTTTCAAGGTTCTGAAATGCAGATAAAGCAAGCACGTTGCCTATTAAATTTATTGATGGCTGTATTAAGAGTTTCAGTTCAACTAGTACAAGTCTTACCTGATTCTGTGATATGCCAGGGATAAAGCTGCAGTCGTCTGGGTCACGAAACCCAGAAAAATTTTAGGATTTGGATGCTTCAGAGAGGTTGTTAACTGATTCTGTCATCAGTAACCACCGCGGTTTGAAAACAGATTATCTTGAAAATTGTCAGACAGCTTTTTCCAGCAGTGCAGACTGGAAACACAGTGAATCTCAGGTTATTTTTTTTGTTAGGCAAGAGCTGATAAACACAGCTGTGGCAACAGTTAAAACAGCTATAATCTCTGCAGGTTAAAGCCGAGATGTGGAGGAAAGAGCACTCGACTTTAACTACTGACAAGGCTGCTTACTGCAGGCGCTGTGAATTGATCCGCAGGGTTTGTTTCCTGGGATGTCCATCAGGCATCTGTCACAGCAGTAAACTCGCTAATGAAAAATGAAAAGAAAAAAGAAAACAAACAAACAAACAAAACACAAAAAACAAAACCAAAAACCACCAAACCATATAAAAGAGTTCCTTTCATAATACTAAATGTGTTTATTCTGTAACTGCTAGATCTGGTCACTGTGGCTTGGAAAGTTTTGAACATGAGATCCAGGAGATTTAATTTCCCTGCAATCTGGTAGTCATCAGACCAAATGAGCTGTAGCAATACCCCCCGATTTCAATACGGAGGAGTGTGTCTGTGACAAACATGTTATGTGATCGTCCCTTATTATTTGCAGTGATTTTGGTTTTGGAAAATCGAGACCTGCAAGATTCAATTAAGCCGCAGAAGGTCGAGTTTCGTTCATTAAACTTCAACAGCACTTTGCATTGGCAGCCTGGGACGGCCAGAGGGGCCAGAGACATCGTCTACTTTGTGCAATATAAAGTGTGAGTACGGGGGAACTCCAGCCTCCCGCTGGGCTGGGGCCCATCCCTGCTTGGCACGTCAAAGGGATTTCTCGGGTGATACGGGATGTTCTTCCCGTTCCTGGGGAACAGCCACGTTCTGCTCGCCTGCCAGCGCTCGGGTGTTGCTGGGCTTATCAATAGCCCATAAGGTGCACTGAAGGTACCCATAAGGTGCGCTCTGCACCCTCATTGCAACATAGAGCTGTAGAAAAATGTCGTTTGCAGGGCACCTCTGGAGATCACCGAGTCCAACCGCCTGCCTGAAGCAGGTCTAGCTGGGTCACGTACTTCTGCAATAGGACATGTGATGTTATTTTGGTGGCCCACCTTGCCCACGACAGTGCCACTGGGTGTGTTGCATGGCCAACATGAGGCAGCGCAAGGGGCTGATCCTCAGAGGAGGTACGCTCCCATCCCTGGCACACCCGGTGAGCACCTAAAATCACAACTGCCTTTGAGAAATTAGCTGGTGGAAACCGGCGTTCTGTCCATCACTGAACACATCGGCTAAGCCAAAGCTCGCCCGCCTCTCCCGAAGGGGCAAATATGCGGTGGCTTCCTACAGGGCTGGCGACCCACCGCTCTGCTTTAGGTTTCTTTCAGAAAAGACAGAAACCTGCAGCTCCCAAACGCCCATGAAATCAGCCTTCCCTGTCATCAAATTGAAGGGAGTTAATTTCCACGAGTGAAAACAAACGGTTCAAAATCTGTACGGATCCAGGTGGCGATAGCTAAAGCTTACATCCTTCCTCCTCTTTCTCCGCAGGTATGGGCAGAGCACGTGGCAAAACAAAGCCGACTGCTGGGGGATTCAAAACCACGTCTGTGACCTAACGAGGGAGACCTCTGACATCCGAGAGCCTTACTACGGCAGAGTGAAAGCCGCGTCAGCTGGCGTCTATTCCGCCTGGAGCCTCAGCTGCAGATTCACTCCCTGGCGAGAAAGTAAGTGCAAACACATGGGTCTCCGAGAAAGGAACTGGATTTTCTGTGACACGGAATATATCATTTCTGCTCACAATTTGCAAACAAATTACATGAGTAATCCTCCCCTAGCCACAAAGCTGTACCAAAAGAAGTTGCGAGTCAGTAGCTCTCAGGTGAAGTGTTGTGATAAAATAATTTTTGGCTTGAAAGCCAACCAGTGATGGATAAGTAGCCACTTATCAATCATTAGGGGATTAGAAGTGCCCAGCTCCCTTTAGCTCAACCTCTTCCTCAAGGCGTGGAACTACACAAACTATTTTCAGCTGGTTTTGGAGCTGCTGGAAGGACTGGACACAAGGTGGAAAAGAAGGAACCGTTCTCTGCTTGGGGGGAAAAGGGAGAAGAGAGCCGAGAGCTGCATGGCCACCATTCTTCTCGCATTTATGTGTTTTCCTGCCTGCAGTGTATTTAGAAAGGACATGCGCAAAGCTTTTAGTTCGTACAGTCATTATAATGCCATAGGGTGTTAGAAACTGGAGGACTGTCAAAACACTGAACGGTACCAGCGTACCCACCAGTAAGTTCCTCGTGAATTAACCAATTTTTCCTCACTGGTCAATGTAAAATGGAATTGTGAATGTCAATGCAGGGCACTGCACAGCCCTGAAGTGCAAACTACCTGGAGCCTCCTGTACCGACGAAACCACAAGCTTTGAGATAAAGCAGTGACCGATGAAACCACAAGCTTTGAGATAAAGCAGTGCCTTGCAGCAGCATCAGCCCAGCTTGCCCTGTGCCACCTCCTCCTCCTGGAGAGAGGCGTGGGGCAGCTGCCCTCCTCTCTCCCCACATCTCTGGGGTTGCACGCCCGTCAGGTATGCAGGCACTAGCTTGAACGCTGAGCTGGGTTTAACCAAGCAAATTGCAAAAACTTTGAAAGTAATGATTGAAGCTGCGTCCTTGGCATAACTGAAATGGTTCAAATAGCTGTTTTATGCAGTCCAAGCACACAGATAGATATAGATACTGGGGGGGGGGGGGGGCGGGGAATTTTTTTAAGAATCCAAAGCATTTTGCTTGACCAGCCTGCCAACAGCAACATGCAGGTCTGAGAGATTTCAAAAAGTTTGGCTCAAAGATAGACTTACAAACACGGGAAACGTCACTCGCAAAGTGTCCCAAGCAATAACCACCAAGAAGTAAGGATTTACAAAGTGGCACTTTAACAGTAAATATAGCATAATGTGGTGTTGGTAACAAGCACATTAAATTGTTGAATCCATTCAAATTACGTTGTGTGAAATGTTATTAGTAAACTATAATGGTGTTCATAGCTTTGGGTTTTTTCCTTAGCCATGATAGGACCTCCGACAGTAGCTGTGGTTCATAGCAACAAATCCATACTACTGAAGCTCCAGGCTCCACGTTCTCCTTATAGAAGGAAGAGAGGCAGCAAGATACCAATGACAAATTATTATGATCTGCTATATCAAGTCTTCATAATTAACAACTTGCTAGACGAGGTAAGTGCATATTCGGATATGAACCTTTTACCACTGAAAAGCCAGGAAACTACAGGCACACCGTTCTTGTTTCGCAGTTGAAATAGGCTTCTGGGATTGTGAGAGCATCGATGACTCTCCAAGTATTTGAAAACAAAGCAGGGTGATTTTTCAGGAATTGAATTTGATTGAATTGAGTTGTAATTCCTCCCTTTATTCTTTCCTATCAACTTAGTATTTCATACTCTAAGACTCAGCTTAAAAAACTGGGACAGGAGGGGAATTTGGAGAGGGGGAAATTTTCTTTAAAAATCGTAAATAAATTATTAATACTACTGATTTTGTGCAAGCCCACGTGCTGCTCTGCATCCTCTGGTCTTATCAAACTTTACTCACAGACACACTTGCTAGGGAAATGTGCTTGACTGGCTGTTTGTACTCTGCTCTGTCTGAAGCGACACCGAGTCCTGGTGTACGAAGGAAAAGACAAGGTTATTAAAATAGAAGATTTGAGGCCCGGAGTCAGCTACTGCATCGTGGCTAAGACGTACGTGCCGATGCTGGAGCGCAGCAGTGCCTACAGCAGCAGGCAATGCACCGTGCTGCAGTGACGGGACTGGCACCGCCGCCACAGGTGAGTCACCGGCTGAGACTGGAGATGACTCTGGGAGTTGAGAGCTGTCCCCTCACCAAAGGCAGATACCCTCCAAAAGGAGAAAAAAAAGGCATGGCATAAAAACTGCCATCCCATACGACAATATTAGCCCGAGTTCTTACATCATCTCGGCTGCCTTCACACCAGGGAAGAGTGATACGGCCAAGGAGATGAGAGGAATGGTGTGGGTAATCATTTGCATGCTGGCATGGTCCTCAGAAACCGTCCTCTTCCTTTTTTTTTAGTCGTTATACATAGTATTGCTTTCACCAGTTTTTATTGCTGCCAGGTAATAATTAACTAGGAAAATGAGTGACCTCTAGCTTTATTAACACGCAATTCTGCCGCAAGCTCTGCAATTCTGTTCCCGAATTCATCTGATGTATTTAATTCAAATGAGCCTGTTGTCTTTTCATGGCCATTCTTTAGGTGTAATATGTTTAAAAATAAATCAGCTATCAAATTTCATGAGTTTCCATGAGCCAAAACGCAAGAGTTAGCTCAGTTAGCTGGTCTGAAAGATCTGTTTGTTTACTTACCTCAATCACTGGACTATCCTCATGTACCATATGCCCAGCAGAGAGTTACTGTCAATCCTGCCTCACAGATGCCAAGGCTCGGAGTGTATAAAGAGCTAAACCAAGGCTGACTTCACTGTCATGGGCCTTAGCAAGCTCAGATTTGGGCCCTTTTTAGGGGTAGCAGAGGAAAACTGGGAAAGCGTCAAAGTTGGAACCTGTGCTTCTGTTCTCGGTTCAGTACCCTAAGAGATTTTCTTTCTTCTGCTTCATAATATGATGTGTAACGTTGGTCTCTTGAGACTTCGTCAGTGTCTCAAGAGACTAAGGAGGGAGCCAGTTTCTAGGTTTCTCAGAACAACGAAGGTGGTGAAGGGTCTGGAGCACAAGTCTGATGGGGATCGGCTGAGGGAGCTGGGGGTGTTTGGTCTGGAGAAGAGGAGGCTGAAGGGAGACCTGATCGCTCTCTACAACGACCTGACAGGAGGGGGTAGCCAGGTGGGGGTCGGTCTCTTCTCCCATGTAACAAGTGACAGGACAAGAGGAAACAGTCTCAAGTTGTGCCAGGGGAGGTTCAGGTTGGATGTTAGAAAGAACTTCTTCACTGTTAGAGTCGTTAGGCATTGGAACAGGCTCCCCAGGGAGGTGGTGGAGTCACCATCCCTGGAGGTGTTCAAAAAACGTTTAGATGTGGCACTTCGAGACATGGTTTAGTGGGTTTAGCGGGCATGGTGGCATCGGGTATACGCTTGGACTTGATGATCTTTGAGGTCTCTTCCAACCATAACGATTCTATTATTCTAGGTGACTTTCCTGCATTTTTGCTTGCTTTTCTAGTACTGTAAAAGGCTGGAAGCTCAGGTTAGAGCTGGACTTCTGAACAGCCTGCAGAGGTACAGGAGGGATGCAGGCAAATGGCATGTGTTGCATTCTCAGTCAAATTGAATACCATCCAGCTTAAATGCGCACTCCAGTAGCAATTCTCTTTCTCTTCCCAGTTACGGGGATGACGGTAGAAGAAGCTTCCCATCACAGATCCAGCTGTAAATCAACACCTGTGGTCTATGTCTGGAATACATACTTGGATACTTTTTAAATTGACCTTTGCTGCATTAAATGATTTGCTTCATCACAATCATTTTATGCTACACAAAGGACAAGGATTCTTTGTATGTCCTATATTACAATTTACAATGGTATATATTTGCATTTACAAAAGAAACAGTCTTGTAATATTAAAAAAAAAATACATGTGCAAAAAGCATTTGTGAAAATATCCTTAAGATTGTTTCTGGGATTTTTCTATTTTAAGCCTTGGAATTAAAATAAAATTCATAAAAAAAGAAGTTTCAGATATTTGATTTCTTCTAGAACAAAGGTTGCAACAGAAGATGAAAAAAGTGTCCTTTCTTTAAAATAAGAACTGTACAGTACCGGAGTATACCCCACATTCGCAATGTCTTCAAAGTGCCCTCAACATAACATTTCTGATAGTGAAACCAGTACGTGATTAGGCAGGAGCTCATTTAAACTGAAACAGAAAAGATCCTCGCTTTCAGTCAATGAATGACAGACAGTTAAAGGGAAGAGCCCTCTCTTTCAACCATTTCACAGTAAATGATGAACAAAAACTGACCACCACCTGTGATTTCTAATGATTTTACTCCTACCAGTCTTCATCTCACACGGGAAAAGATTTCTTGGGCAAGGTCTGGGTAGATAGCCACTAAGCCACGCCAGGATGGAGAGGTGAAGTGGCTTTTCCAGATCTCCAAGGTCTGTAAGTAATGAGAACCCTAATACTTACCTGCACTCTGTTATTGCAAATTAAATGAGGGGAGGCAAGAGTGGGCTAGACCCAAGAGGGCAAAGCAAGCCCTGGGAAAAATAGAGCTCCCTGCTACGTAATATCCACTTTTCCCTTAATTCACATACACAAAGGTGGATCGGTTTCAGTTCAAGTGACAGACCTTGAGTTCACTTAAGCCACATCCAGAGCCTTTTTCGTGGTCGGTCACTAACGCCGAGGCAGCACCCCGAGAGCCGCATCAGGACACCGGCAGTAGGTGTTCGGGAGGAGGTGGCGCTTAAGTAAGCGAAGGCTGGCCGCTCTTGCCTTTACCAGAATGAGCGAGGGCATTACATACTAAATATTTCCACCATCTGATTCTAACACATGATACATTTGAATGACTAGATTTGCAGGCATCTAGCTGGGTCACATAAAACCAGGTTTCTTTCACCACGCTTCCCTCTGTGCTCCTTTCCCATCTCTTCCAGTTGTTTTGCCCCATCCATGCCCCACAGTTTCTTAATTTAGGTAAGCTTTTTAGGGAAGCGAGGCCTATTAAATCTCTGTGTAGTAGACACATCTCAGATCCAGCACTGCCCTGCTGCCTCGCTTGCACTGGGCAGAACCACAATAAAACTGTCCAGGCAAATTATTAAGAAATAGCCTGTCTGCATGGCGTCTTCATCCACTTGGGGTTTATCAGAGCCTGAAAACAAGATCTGTAGTAAGTCCTTTCTCAAATTCACTCCTTTCCTTAGGGCAGCTCACATTGCCATTGTTACATTAAGATAAAGCTTTATTAAGGTGACATCTACTAACCCTGGTCAGGGAACAGACTCTGACAATACGGATACTGTACCTATGTCAGCTGCAGAGGATGAAACTCTTTAGGGATTTCCAATCTTAAAGACGACTTTAAAATAAAGAGGAAGAGGCAGAGCCATTGGAGTCCCTGAAGCGTTCAGACCTGGCTAGAAAGGCAGCAGCTGCCCTGCTATGGATCTATGGGGACGCTGGAAACCTGGAAGCTTTTCAATTTGATAAAATTATAAAAAATGTGCAGCACATATACTGGGGAAAACAATAAAAGGTCTGAAGAAGCCTTGTGCTGTTATGTTTACTAACCAGATTTCACTTCCTCAGCAAGAACGCAGGCTTACAGAAAGCAGCGCCAGGGTTGCAGGAACACCCCACTTCCATTCTGACGGTACCAGGATTTATTCTTGTCAACCTCATGGTGTTGTGCAAAAGCCAATTTTCTCTTTCCATTCGAAATGCACATTTCCTTTCAGCCCTGCTCTGACATGTAATTTTACTGGGGAAGGGTTTGGTAAAAGGACCGGTGCTGTATTTTTTTCTCTGCAACCAGCAGTAGCAGCCTGTTCCCAAGACGTGCTCCCAGGATGGGGCTCCTGCAGGGAGAGATGCTTTGCTGTAGCGTATACCGGCTGGGTGGTCTGCACCCACAGCTTCTAGATGGCCTTGGTAACGCTGGCGTTTTTTAAAAACAACTTCTTTGTGCCTTAGCCTGTATGCTGCACTGCTGTTTACATCTCCGTCAGGGTGGAATGGAGGAAGAGCTCTTTAAACTACAGCGGGGGCTTTCCTGCAGGCAGGGCAGTTTGGAAATACCTGGAACAGTGAGGTTTAGCCCTCCTTCCTCTTCCTCCTCATGGGCACAAGGAGACCATCTGATGTGGGTCCCCCCATCCAGAGCTGCCTGGGCTGGCAGGAGGCTCCGCAGTGGTTTGGGCACCTGCACACCACGCAGTGCAGGACGCCTTTACATCGTTGGCTTGACTCCTTCCAGCCATAATTTGGCAAGATTCACCTGAAAACTCCCTTCTCTTGGTTCTTTAGTCATTTACAGAGCAGGCATTTTCTAACAAAGTGCCAAATGCCAGCTTCTGTTTCAGGAAAGAGAGAAATAAATGCTGGCTTCTAGGGCTAAGGCGTAGGGTGGGGAAGACCAAGCAGTGTAACAAAAGCAGGACTTGTGCAATTTATTCTGTAAGCCCTCGCCTGCTGCGTCACCGGGGGATGTCAGCAGTCACGGGCACCGTCTGTCGCAATGGCCTCATCTGGCCAAGTCCCTGTGTCACGGCTGAGGGTCCCACCAATACGAAAAAGATTATTTTGTCTTTTAGGGTTTGCAGTTACTGATCGTGCAAAGTGGAGCCCATCCCATGAGAGCCTACCCTTCTTTCTTTCATGATCATGGCTGAACGTTATCTTATCTGTCAGATGGAGTTAAGCGCTTATCTCCCACTGTAAATAGCTTTAACTTCCCATTCCACTGGCACTCAGAAGAGCAGTATTCAGCTACCAGAAATTCAAGAACAGGGCTCTGGAAAAGCTGATAGAGCAACAGCAATGGACCAGATGCTCCAGCCTTATAAATTAGGAGAAGATTATGCATAGCCAGCTGTACCATATAAATGCCCAGTTTTATATGATGCCATGATCCTCGGTGTTTATCATATGGTCTAGCATCTGGCCAGTCCTGTTCATACCTCCCATATATCTGCTCTAATCAGATGTGGACTTGGGGTTTATTTACTTGCATGACTCGATCTCAGCTAAGACCCTCTCTCGTGGCCCAGGGGTGGGCTGCTGTTGTGAAATGACATTGGTGTTTGCCACAGATCTATCGGGGCAGGGAAATAATTGTAAATGGGTGGGGACTTTCAATGGATTTCAACATTAACGGTCTCAAGTTGTGCCAGGGGAAGTTCAGGTTGGATATCAGGAAGAACTTCTTCACTGTAAGAGTCGTTAGGCATTGGAATGGGCTCCCCAGGGAGGTGGTGGAGTCACCATCCCTGGAGGTGTTCAGAAAACGTTTAGATGTGGCGCTTTAAGACATGGTTTAGTGGGTTTAGCGGGCATGGTGGCATTGAGTATACGCTTGGACTTGATGATCTTTGAGGTCTCTTCCAACCATAATGATTCTATGATTCTATGATTTGCTACAAAGATCAAAGATACTAATCTGTAACATCTGTCTGTTAAGAAAAAAAGAAGAAAGAAGAAAATAAAACCCAAACTCCTGCGAGTTAGTTTGCCACAAAGGACACAGGACACAAAACAAAGGTACTTCTGCAGAGAAGCGGAGGGAAAGAAAGGACACCGGTGTTCATCGTCAGGAAAGTTACAGTCTCCTTTGCAACTTGCTTTCAGAATCTTTTATAAAGTACTTCCAAGGGAAAAAAAAAAAAACAAACCAAAAACTTGAAAATTTAATTCCCCAAATGATGAAATCACTGGCTGTTTTATTGCAAGTCTTACACGTTAAGTCCGCTGAAGGCCCAGCTCAAGCAGTTGTTACTGCCAGAATTTTGGCTTGAAACGGGGAAAAATGAGAAGCTTGAGCCCCGACACTTACAAGGAAAGTTCAAAAAGGGAATTCCTGAAAAGGCTGCATCATCTGAGGTAAATACTGAAGACCCACTAACAGCTTTAATTTTTTAAATATTATGCTCTTTTCTAAGGCCGTGGGGACCTGATGCTGAGTTGCCTAAATACCCTCAATGCTGACAAAATGCAGCCCAATGGTATCATGCTCTGAGGACTAGGCTCTTCAGAGATGTCCTTGCTTTTAAACCCAGGAATAGGATGACAATGAAGAGCCATTGTGCTAATTGCTATACCTACAAAAGAGCAATTGGAAAATTGCCATTAAATTCATTTATTTCAGGCAATGTCATTTGGACACAGCTTTGTTTTGCTTTTTTCGGGGGTAAGAAATCATGCAAATCATACCGCTTTCCAACAAACAGCCATAAGCTCTTGTTTTTCATGTTGTAATGACAGACGAGTATTTTTTAACATTGCTTGTTATGGGACGCTGGGTTTGTTGAATAGCTGACAAGCACATGATTCTTATAGGACTGGGCTAAGCTCTTATTTCTGGGCTATATTCTCACTATAAATTCCGATATTGGGAATAATAAAGCTCCTAAAAGATATCAGCAAAAAGAAAAATAATAGGGTTGCCTTCGTTAAATCAAACTTAAACACTTCTAGAGGGTCTGTGAAGTCACTAATCACACCCTGCGTGGAATGAGAATCGGAGAGACAAACCTGGGGATGAAACTGCTGGAAAAGGCTGATTTAAGCTCTGAAGAATTAGAGTCTGCAGAGCAGCAGAGCAACTAATACAAGGGAAGAAGACAAAGTAGGCACAGAGAGGGGCTGGGAAGCAAAGAGCCTGCAGCATTGGAGCAGAAATGTGTATTTCAACAAGCTTCCAAAATAAGAGCAAAGCGATTTGGCCAGCAACACGGTATAGCTGCTGGCACAGACACTAAGCAGTTTCTGCCTTGGAAAAGGAGTGCTATATTTCTATGGAGCAAACCTATTTTATAGGTGTCCGTAGCCAAGGAGAAGATACATCTGTAAGGACACAACGTTTATGTCTTCTGCTCAGAGAGACCGTTTCAGCTATTTCAGCAGCAGTCTCAGAGGGCGAACAGCCATTACCAAGAGGATTTCAAAAGCTGGAGAGAGAAATTTGTTAGTGGAGGAAGCAGCACCAATTACTGGAAAGGCTTTGTCATTGCAACGGCCCAAGGAACAAGCACAGACACACAGAGGGACTCAACTACCTCAACGTAGCTTCTTCAACATTTAAATCATCTCCGAGTTCCCAGAACATTCGCATGTGGTTGGCAGATACAGCGAGGGATCTGCATGAGACCCTCGCCTCCCCGGGGTGGCAGCTGAAGCTCACATCAGAAACTGAGGTTGCTCTGATCACCCTCTGCTTCTTAATGACACCCGTGTGATTTCACTAACAGAGACTGACATCAGCATCACATTGACATGAAACCAAAGAATCCCTCCCACCTCGGGCCAGGCTTCTTCCCTGCTGCAGGGGCTCTGCTCCTGCTCACTCAGTGCAAGTGTCACAAATTACACCTAGCAACACCTCATTTCCTTGCTGTCCTGGCTAGAAAAGAAGAAAACAACAGAAGAAACGCCCAAAAACTTCTGCTATGTAATCGTGGGGGTCCAGACAGCTTACTGAGTTTTACATGTAGCAAACGGAGTATTAACTCTCCACTTTGCATTTCATTTCAGCTGGTGCATAGTGCAGAACAGGGTATACCTCCATGAACAATCAAGATTAAAGTCATCTGTTTAATGTTTACAATCCAGTGCCACTCCTAGTAACGAATTCTAATGAATTTCAAGACTTGAGCAAGCTGAAGACTGAAGTGTGACCAACCAGCGGGCCAAAAGAAGGGACTGGAAGACATGACCCCCACGTTACCCAGCTGGCAACCTCCAAGCAGCCACAACAGAACACAGAAACGAGCTGCTTGTATTAATGAATATACTATATCAATAGTAATATTTCTTAAGTTGCAACAGGTTTTGAGCCACTTACCAAGACCTTCTGCAGATTATGTTCCTACTGGCCTTAAAGCATTTCAGCTAGCTGGAGAACAACATGGAAAAGCTCACCGAGAGAAGGTCAGCCAGTCCAGCGGGTGCAAGTCCCAGGACATCCTTAGGATATGGAGAACATAGAATTCCCCAGAGCTATTTATAGTTTCTTAATGGCCAAGTAGGAGAAAAAGAGCAAGAGGTTCACTCTTCCTTCTTGACCATCTTGCGTTGGCTGCCATTACTCAGGGGGCTGCGTACTTAACCCTCACGAGCAATTTACTCATGTGGCAAGAAAGCTTCTAGGAAAGGACTGAGCAGGTACCAGCCAGTGGTACTGGACATAATGGGTGTGGATGACCCTAAGTCTGGGGTGGTATCGCAGCTATTGCAAAGAGGCTGTGGAGCACAAGTAGGGACAGATGCGCTTTGCTTGCTGTAGTCTGTGCCAACGTCTCATCCAGCTTTCACAATCCGATGGCTAACTTCACACCATGACACAGGCCATCTGCATTTACTTGCTTAGAGACAGCATCTTAGCCAAGGTCTGCATAAAAACACCAGATGTGAATGTTTCACTGCCATAGAAAAGTCAGAATTGCTTGGTAAAGAGAATTCCAATTTCAAAAATACAAGGGAAAAAAAATCAAACCATGGTCATAATTTCTTTGTATTTGCTAAGTTTATCTAGCTTGGCATGAGCTGTGCCTGGAGAAATATATTTCAGAACTGAGGCTTTAATGAATGCTTGCACTCCCTTTATTTCTTTAAAGAAAAGCATAAAAAACCTGAGAATTAAACAAATTCAAGTAGGTTTTTTGTTCCTGAAACAGGTCTGCTTTTCTTTTCTATGAAGAGGTACATTTCTCCATAGATGGAAAAAAATGAAGCTGAAAAGAACCGCAGCAAAATCCCAAATCCCAAGATAATATTTTCCAAGTAAACCAGGGACCTATAAAGAGAACAGGCTGGCTGAACCATAGATGGGATTATACTGACATATGGTGGCAAGGCAGTAGTAATGCAATGCCTCCATCACTTCGGTGACCATAAGCTATTCTCCTAGTCTCCTCCCTCTGGCTGAGGAGCAGAAAGAAGTCTGGGGTCCTCAGTCCCAGACTGAGGAGAGGGACAAGGAACCTGAGAAAATGTATAAGCAAGACCTCATCATTAGATCCCTCCAATGCTTCCAACCATGGTATCCGGAACTACTGAGTCGTTTCCACAGCTTAGCGTAGTGAAAAGTCTCGTCTGGTTACGGAGAGGCAGAGCAGATTGCCTCCCTGTCTTTGAACCCAGAGCTGAAAAGCCCACACAGTTGCAGCTCCAACCTCGGAGCTTTCAGCCACCCAGAAAGCCCTTTGTTTTCCAAAAAATTTTCCCTGAATGACTCAGTTGAATAATCTTTCCCATATTGCTGATGGTTTGAGAAAAAAATTCAGGCACAAGCTGTGCCCTGAGACACGACATTTTCAGAAAAAAAGAGGATGCAGACAAAGTAATTCCCAGAGCTGTGGCAATGCATAAGCCCTCTGGACTGAAAGTCCCCTCGGCCGCGGTGACAGGCAGTCAGGCGGGACCTCCCCAGTCTGCAGAGCTTTTAACAATTTCAGCCATTTCATAAAAGACAACTAGAAAATATACTGTGAGCATGGTCACTGTGTACCTCTCTTTCCCAACGTAATTTGGTCACCGAGTGGAACCCCTCCTTTGTCTTCCCAGCAAACGCCCTAGGCCATTCATAATAAAATATTGTCAGCTCCCTCTAATGACTTCTGGTACTAATTTTTCCTCTAATATGGACTTAGAAAGCCTTTCAATCCATGGAGTTGCAAGAAACAGTCTCGGTGCCAGAGAGTTACAACTCAGCCTAACCAGAGAATAGTTGTGGTAGAGGGATAAAGGGTGATGCGAACCAAGGCTGAGCAACCACGGTTCCACCACACCAGCAGCCGCACAAACTGGAAGACTTCTGCAGAGTTACTTGATGCACCTTCTTTCTGGGCTACGAGAAAAGTTTGAAACATGGAGCATCTTTGTACAACCATGAAGACCACAGTCATCTAAACATCAAGCCAGGTAGCAGAGCTCATATTTCCTAGGTAAGAGGAAACCTGTTCCCGTGAAGAACACAGTATTCAGAAACTATTGACTTCAATGGGAGTTAGTCATCTAAATACCCCTAGTTTCAGAGTGCCTTAAAACCTTCTATATATTTATCTTTGCAGTATGCCTGTGAAATAGGGAAGGGCTCTAATCTGGTCTATAAAGATATTCAGAAGTCTTTATAAAGATATACAGGCACCCAATCACCTTTGAACTAAGTGATTTGCTGAGATTACACGGGAAGATTATGGGCAGTGTGGGGAACTGGACCTTGTTTTCTCTGCTCTGAGAACCTCAAATACTAGACTGCTGTGACATTGCTTATCACTCAAAAATAATTATCAAAGTAATACGTGAATGCCAAATTCGAACATAAGTCTTCCTTTGGAATAAAGACAATGTCGGAGTTTATATCACAGCCAACAGGCTCAGAGGTTAAACGTCAACCGGAATCATAAGTCATTTTAAGGGGAAATATCCATTCTGGCATGCTGTGTTTCAAAAGACGCAGAAAGTTACAGGATGGCTGGCTCAGCAGCAGAAATGACGCTCCCTTCTCTGAGTCCATCCTAGAATGACTGAAGAGGCATACCTTTGTTTGCTACTTGGAAGAAAACACCAAAAAAGCAGCAAGATGTTTTCACTGAACAAAAAAGTACGTTTTCTACTTCAGCAGAAAATGCCCACTCATTTACTTCTCAGGCCAGCAAAAATGTGGACCCTCAATCTGCAGCTTGAGATGTTTTAACCACTGCTGTGCCCTGACTTTTTAACCTCTGCTGTAATTAAAAACAGATTCCCATTAATGGCCCTATTATGTACGAAGGGAACTGCACGAAGCAACAGCAGTTTTGACTCGGCTGAACTTGATGTTGAGGCGAATTTAGTTTTGCTATTCACTGTTACCCTGC
>NW_009637045.1:0-1032 GCF_000690535.1 Cariama cristata | reverse complement strand
CAAACCATTCTATGATTCCATGAAATACAAAAGGTCAAGCACTTGGCTCATGATTTCAAAGATCTTAACTGGATTAACAGTTTTGAGCAGCCTTTAGGGAAGGGGGAATGTGGGTTTGTTAACACCTAGTCCGTGTCAGAGGGAAATGTAGTCTGAGAAACTTTCAATCTATTTCATGGCACTTTGGACTGTGTGGTTATATGTGCGCGTAATAACCTGAAGATTAGGTATTTTTGAACTCCAGCTGTTCCTTCAGCTGCACTGCAGTTATATTTTCTTGTGTTATATCTGCACTAGAGAAGCTGAGAGTTCAGTTTGTATTTTCTGACCAGTCAATGCTTCATTAGTACCTTAGTTCTTTTTTTTCTTTTAAAGTATAGTAGTATGTCTCTCTCAATTATTTTTATTGGGAAGGTCAGCTGCTTTCCCGTGTTCCTATCTAAACCCCAATATTTGTCTCAGTTGTCAGTGCCGTAGCGGTAGCATGAACAGTAATACCTGTAGGGATCGTTCCTTCCCGTAGTCTCCTGCCTGCACAAACTTAAGGTTAGTTTATCCCCAAAGCAGGAGAGGATGGGGCTGCGCTCCGCCCATGCAGCAGTGCAACTCCCAAGTACACATTTCTTGCCTTACCCACTGTTCGTGGCACGCTGACCTTGCTTTCCATCCGATAAGTCAGCTTGCAGCCACAGAGCCAATATCCAAAGCCCTCCCAGCTTTCCATGGCCTGTGCGTGCATCCTGCCAGGCTGGCCTGTCAGCATTACGGGATTTATTGGTTTGTACTGCTTTGTGTCATGGTGACCTGACTTGAACAGAGGGCTTGTTTTTAATTTAGTTCTCTTTTCCCCATTGGAAGATGAAAAGGAAAAAACCCTCATATTTTAGGTGTTTTTTGTTTTAGAATTTATGAGTTGGTTTTTTTTATTAATGCTATTAATTTATTAGATGACGTTATTTGCACGCAGAATGGTACTGTAGCTTCTCAGATGCTTGGACAGAAATATGCAGTAAAGGAGGGATGATATGGATG
>NW_009637044.1:0-17992 GCF_000690535.1 Cariama cristata | reverse complement strand
GCTTTGTGTGTAGCATTTATGATGTCGGGGTTTTTTTTGCCATCGTCTCTCTTTGTGGAGAATTCCATAGATGCAGCTCTACCATGTCGGGGAGCTACCTGAGAGGTAGCCGGCAGGTTGGATACAGCACTTCATAAAGATGCCACTACCGTGTGAAAGTGGAAGGGGGTTATTCCTGCACTTCTGCAGTCAAAGTTCGACTGAAAAGGGGAAATTCTGCACTCTCTCTCCTTCAGTGTCCGTATTATGGTTCACCAGGAAACTTTCTGTCATACGTTGGAGTTAATGCTTCTTGCCACTTGTAACCTGGAGCTGCTCAGAAACAGTTGTCAAAAGATGCCTTAAATGTGAATTGAGTAGAAGTGAACAAGTTAACAAATTATTTTTATTGTCTTCCCCACTGTTTACAGGTTGCATTTGTCACTCTAAAGGTGTTTTGGAGAGCATTCGTCAATCAAAGTTTTTTGTTTCATCAGCCAATTTATTTAGCACTTAAGTGAATGCTGGCAAACATTGTATTTCAAGCTTGTGTAGCGCGGAAGAGTACTGAAGGTCCAGAACACCAACATGATAAGATTTTGAACTACCCTATGAAATTTGGCATGTTGGTTCTGCATGCAAGAAGTCCTCTAGCAATTTCATTTGTTTCATTTCTTGAGTGATAAATACAATCTGTCATCTGTTAGTAGTTGTTCTGTAAGAAGAATGTTGTTTTATAGACAAAACGTATGTAAACAAATAAATTTATTTTTCCTTTCAGATCTACCTGGACTGCAGTGTACACAGTACATTGAAGGACTGCAGAGGGAAGCACAACAAGCTCTAAATGAACATGTCAGACTCATTCACAGAGGTGATGAAGCCAGATTTGCCAAGCTGAATGTTGTTCTATCCTTGTTAAGATCTATTAATGCTAATGTGATTGCCGAACTATTCTTTAGGCCTGTCATTGGAACAGTGAACATGGATGACATGCTTTTGGAAATGCTTTGTGCAAAATTATGAAAGCATGTAAAATAATGAAAATAAATCCAATGCAAAGGAAGCCCTACAGCAGAGTAGTGTAAAGTACTGTAAATAAACTAACTTATTGTTTTTACATAGATAGTATTTTTGTATTCCATAATAAAATGTTCTGAAATTAATTTTTATTAAACACAGTGGTTTTGGAATAAGATTACTGTCATAAAAACAAGCTTTAAGGTTGTGGAGAATGTTCATATTGAAAGTTGACTGGCTGTTCTTTTACCATGTCTCTGAATAAAGATGACACTTACTATATTGTACTTTCAAGGTGAGTAATCCCTGCTTTTTCAAAATAAGCAGCAGTCTAGGTTTACATTTTAAACATAGTTGGAATAAGAAGGGGGAATGAACAAGCCATTTTCTTTGCATATTTCTGTAATATTAGAATAGCGTACTGTAGTCAGTTGTGCTCATAGTTCAAATACTGGCTCTATCAAAAACTTATTGCAGACAGTGAACTACTTCTATTGACTTTAACAGAGTTGAAGTCTATAAAGAATATTAAAGAAAATATTCACCTAAGGTTTTCTTCCATGTGGGGAAAACGTGTTAGGAATATTTAGAGACTTAAAGTGGATTGGCCAGCTCTGATACTTGTGGTGAAATGTTCCCTTCAACACGTGTTGGGCTCCAGGAGAATAAAGTAACTCTATTCCCCAAAACAGCAAGCAAACAAAAACACCTCTAAAAATATCCAAACAGCAAATGCTGAATAGAGTCTGAATAACTACTGGTGTGCAGTTCACACTTTTCTTTGCTTTTCAACTAGGTAATTGCTAGCTAGGATTTCAAAAGCCAGATTCTTCAGACTACTTATTCCTATAGAAATACAAAATTATTATGCGGAAACACAGTGTACCACTGGTACATCCATCAGAATTCGTCAGCTAGCATGAAGATGTCTAGTTAAGCATTGAGCTTACACAGGTTTTTTTTGTTTGTTTGTTTAGTTTTAGACTTGATCCTTTCTCCCAATGCAGTTGTGTTGTTATTGAAAAAAATCCCCTCTTATAAGGGAAAATAAGTGATTTAAGGGGGATTTGTTTCACGGTTTTCCTTTTACTATGTGCGGTTTACTAGCCTTTCCCCTGGAGAATATTGGTAAAAACTGGAGAGAGGAGTGTGACTGTCTTCCCAAAGTAGAAGGTACCAGTAACTCTTATGTATCATTCACATATATATTAACTGCTAGCAATAAGAGGTGTTTTATAAAACACAATAGAGCTGAGGCAGTTACTCTCCTTAACAGGAGGTGTGCAGGGGAGAAAGGAATGAGTTTGAAGAGCTTTCTTTTGCTGCCACCTTGCGCAAAGGATAATCACAGCTCCTATGCTCAGGTAGGGAGCAAGGGAGACTCTTCTTGTCTTGTACCTGCCCGGATAAAACTTACAGAAAATGGAAATGGCTGGAGAGGTAGCCAGACATTCCTAGGGGGGGCAGTTCATCAGTAAGTATTATCACTGGCACTTGTATTGCCATGCCAATAAGAATCTCATCATGGGCTAGGGTATGGTCATCAAGCAAACAAAACAAAGCAAGAAATACAGCCTCCATCCTGAAAAGCAATGGTATAGCTTACATGCACATTCTTCTGGTGCTCACGTAACTCTGGGTAGGATTGTGTGCCCTGAGGAGCTCCCCAAAATTTCTAAAGAACAAAAAGTATGTAAGAAAAGTGCCCTTCACTCCCAGTCCAGACTTCAGACCAGGTCAGACTGTAGTAGAGCAGGCTTAGTCTTTATGTTAAGCTGGTGCTTTTATATGTACACACACATGCATGTACACGCATATAGCAAGTGTAAACATGGAGAATATTTACGGTATATGTATAAATGTTCTGTGAGTTTACAATAGCTTCTGAGCTATTATTTAACATCTCTGTACCATAAATGTATGTATATGTTTCGCTCTTTCTCTATAAACAGCATATGAGCTTACAATAGTTAGCTTTCAAGGCTGCCTGACAAAGGAATTTCTTCCCACAAAAGCACAAAGCATGATGATAAAATATTTAAATAGTGGTTACTGGCAGACAATGGATCTTAGGTAAGGACTAAAAAAAATTCAACAGCCTCAGATTAAAAGAACTTCATCGCCACTGAGAATTTGTTAATATGCACACTGATGCTCAGACTTTTCTGCTGAGTGGGGCAAGAGACTTGTTGGCAGTAGTCCTGACAATTAGCTGTAATAGCTGAACCTATTCACAGGTCACAGGCAAGGATTTTCAGTTGAACAGTCACCTTGAGACAGTTTGGGTCTATTGTGCCACTAAATACAAAAGTTTTCATGACTCAGGTGAACCTGCTTGCATCTCCAGGTTTGATATCCGAACAAATTCTGTATTCTGCTCCATTTTCTGAAGTAGTCAGGAAAAATATTGCTTCTGTGCACAACAAACCCACCTTGAACTCCCTGTAATCTATCGTATTTCTCTTGGACCAGGAATAATGTTAGTCATTTAGCTGTTGTCTATTCAAATGGAAGCGCCTGGGAACAGTAAGTAGGAAATCTGAATGGGAAAACCGATTTATCAAGGCTTTCTGCAGACAACTGGCAAAAAAAAAGTGTCTCTTCATAGGTCAGGGGAAAAGGAGTGACAAAGCCAGAAATTAAAGAAAGACTTGTAGTAGGAACCAGGCTGAAGCCTCGGAGAACCACGCAGGAGTGAGAGAGGAAAGACTGGTGTGGTTCTGGAACAGAGTGGGGAGGGTTCTGAATTTTAGTGGGGGGACAACATCCAAAGAGCTTACTGGAAGCAGGCAGAGAGAAATTGTAACTCACAAGCCAAACCAGAGCTTGAGCAAAAGGGTGCTGGTGGGAGGGCTCTGTGTCAAGTCCTGAAAATACTGCAGAGCGGGGAAGAGCCTGCCCAGAAGCTGACAGAGGAGGACATCCTCACCAGCCTACTGCGACGGGGGCGCGAATCTCTCCTCCACCTGTGCCGCTGCTTGAAGAAGGGGCCATAGTGGCAGCTATGCAGGCGTGAAGAGCAAGCTGCTCAGTCTTTGTCAGCACATGGTGCTCGCAGAAGTGAGCAAAACTGCTCTGTTGCCCTAGACCTTTGACCCTGGGTGCTCTACAGCACAGCTTTCTACTGGGTAGGAGAAGTCCTGGGCTAGATCCTTTTCTGCCCCAACTGTGTCCTGTGCATGGTGGGTGAACTCTGAAGTGGGTAGCCTGCATGGCCATGGCCACTGCTGTGACCCAAGAGGTGCGCTCTCTGCGTGTCCCTGCCAGCAGGGGTAGGACAGCCAGCAGCCGGCAGGCAGGGCAGGAGGGAAGGCTGGGCGTAGGAGAAGGAGGCTTCCATGGTCATGTAGCCTTTACCAGAAGGAGTAGAGGTCAAGAGTGTCCTGCAGCTTCAGGTGCCCAAAGGAGTGGTGGATGAGACCTCTGTTTGTCGGCTGATGGGGAACCCTGCAGAGGTAAAAGCCTCCGGCCTCATCTTCTGCTCAGGAGTGCTGAGCTGTGCTGTCAGCTTGGCGCTGTTAGATGTAGCCTAACACTTCTGCTCGCGGTCTTAAATGGACCAGTAAAGACTACTTTCCAGTTCATATGTCAACATGACTGCTGAGGGGTTTTGAGCCTTTTCTCTGTTTGCTCTCTATCCCTGGCATTCTGGGCACGAATCTTCTCATCAGCCCTCCAGGGTGTTAGAGGCGTTTTAACTAAGAGCAGCCTCCCAGGCAATTTAATCCTGCGGTGCCCACAGTGACTGTCTCGGGTAGAAGCAGTGCTGTACAAAAAGCCGTTCCCACGCACCATGGCGTAGGTGCCCATCGCTTGTGGTCAGGACTGTGAGACCAGTGGTCCAGACACCGGCTTCTACTCACAAAGCACCATTTGACAGAGGTTACCGCTGTGCCGTACCCTTGTCTCTGAAGAAATCTGAGAAAGGATAATTTAGAAATCAACTTGCATTTTTAGCTAATATGGTTATGAGTGTTTCTTTTAGATAAGGAAAAGCATGGCATTTATTTATAACCTTACGTTTCCAAGTTTAATATATAACCTTTGTTTTGGTGGTCATTCTAATAGTTTGCTTTAAACTTTGCAGCATGTTACTGTTGTGGGTAGACCATGAATGCTGTTAATGCCTAATAAGCAGTAACTATGCTGCCAAAGGTGTGGTTCTGCAACTTAAATTTTCTTGTTTTGAATTAGCTTCACATACTGGCTTGAATCTAATATACTGTCAGTCATTTTCATCGCTTTTCAAAGGCAGAACTTACTCCTCTAGTGGACCTTCTGGGCATTGCCATATATGGCAAAAATTTAAATAAATTAAAATAAAATAAATTAAAATAAAATGTCAGAAAGCCCATTGGCTATCTGTTTTTTCTTCATTAAAAAAAAAGTCCTGAACAGTATAAGCAAATATTTTATCAAGACATTTTGAAAATTTGAGATGCAGCTTGAGATCTGCACACACATGTTGCCTTAGCAGTCTTAGCATTTATTTTGAATTATGGCAGTCTAATATTTTAAACCTGAAATGTACACAAGTAAGATTCAATAGCTGAAACAACTAGAGACTGGCAGAGGAACTTTGACAAAATGTCCTTAAATCAACAAGCACGGTGAGGTCACAGGGCTGTAACTTGTTAGCTGGCACTGTATGCACTTCCACAAATCGTTTGTGTTGTTGATATAAATCAGTATGCATTTCACTGCTTATGTCAGCAATGAATTGGCCCAGCTTTTTAGATACTCACACCCTGCCTAGATGTAGGTAAATAACCACACAAGTGTTTATACAAGCACACAGGATATACAGACACCCTTTCTTCTGTGTGTACTTACGTTATTTACTTATTTTGTATAAGGAAAACTAGACTAGTTCCAGGTTCAGAAAAAATAACTTGTCCTTTCATTTTATGTAAGCACTCACTATTTTGTCACATAGGATGAGTTTCACCTTGCTTAAACTGAGCTGTCTGAAAGTTTGACATCCAGCCTAGTCAAGGCATCCGGGCTCTGTCTGGAGCGGGTGGAGAGGCACAAAGACCTCCAGGTGGTATTTGGTCCCAGCATACCCATTTCAGGGTGCAGTCATCAATTCGTACCTTGCAGAATAAGGCTAGATGCAGGTTATACACTGAACTGTCGATCACTACCGTTCAGAAAAGTGAAACTTGGAGCCTTTGGACTCACCCTCGCTTCTGGCAAACCATCACCCCTCTTCTCTCAGCTGAGGCTGTAGTCCAGCTACTCACATTTACACGTGCCCATACACACATACACATAAGTAGCAAAATATAGCAGGACAATTCATATCTTCTTTTTCTGGTAGGGCTGAATTAAGAAAAGTAACCAAAAAAAGTCAGTAAACCCTGCAAGAGTAGAGGAGAAGTGTTTAGAAAAGAAACTTTTATACACGTAGCAACAGTCGTGCTGGGAGCTAGCAGGCCTGCTGCTCCAGGTTTTAAGTACACAACTAGTATCTACCATCTTTAAATAAGAATTAGCTAAAGAAAATGAATCCATTTCTCAAAGAAAGAGAGAATCCAATTTCTTTCGTCTCAGTTAACAGATCTTTTTCTTATTTTTGAAACTGAAATGAGCAGTTAGGACCGAGTGACCAAATGACCAAAATGATCGGTACTGGAATGAGGATGGTTTTTTTTCTTTTCTTTTTATTTCTTTTCCCATCTTATCTTTACCAGATCAGGGAGCCGTAGGAACAGATATGACTCTGTGTTCAAAAGATTGCAACTTAGCAGGCAGCAGTCATCCAGCGTGCTACTCCTTTGTTAAGGACTCTGGTGCCCTGATGAACCAGAACCGGGGGTCATCTTTAGGGAGGACTTCTGGGAAGCTGAGCAGCAGTGTTGCACTTCTACTGTCTGGAACGATTAGGTGGAAAACCTGCTTCTCAATCAATCGACTCTCAAATAAGGTCAAGAGAGCAAAATCCTGTTGCGGGTGGGATCTGAACTGATCTGAGCTGGGGACATCAGCTATTTCCAGAGAAGGTGAAATGACTGAGAAAGCGTTGAAGACCTGTAATGTGTAAGTTAATTCTATCTAATTTGCGCAGAAATTGAGGGATGCAAGAAGGACGACTGAGTAGGCTCTGATAAAGAAGTCTCAAAGCTCAAGAAGTTACCACTTTCAAACTGATTTGCAAAAGCTTCTTTCTATCACTTCTGTGATACTTGAGTTGTGAATAGAAAACTTTCACTGACATTTGCTCTGGGCAAATTGTCACAGCCCAGTTAACATGCAGTAACTGTTTAAGGTAAGTGGATCATACAACTGAACTTTAAGACACTTAATGGGAATCAGTTGGAGGTAGTTACTCTGTCTAGAAATTCTGCTCAGAAACAGCTCAGACATTCGACGTCCAGCTCCGTTAGAAGGACTGTGCCCCAACGCACACCCCAGCTACAGCCCAGCTCTGCCCTGGGGTGAAACCACAGTGTGTGTGCCAGCAGTTTCCTCCCTCCGTTCTCTTCCTCCTTGCCTCACAGTACTTTGGTTTTTGTAGGAAGGACATCAGATATGTGGGCTGAAAGTAAGTGTGACTCCTTCCATTTAGGCTGTTGAGCTGGACAACCAGGAAACTCGACTGTCGGGACACGCTGCAGGCTGCCCTGCTAACTCAGGACGCATCACGGGAGCGGCAAACGGCTGCTCTTCTCAATATGAAGCAATACGTGTTTCTCTTATCTGTATTTTTCACCTTTTGTCACTTCCTTGCATGTTGGGACAAACATGTAGAAGTATTTGCTACCTTATTTATGGGGCAGACGTGGAGCCTTTATAAGCGTAAAGGAGTTACCGATAGCACAAAGTAGGCACTGCTTACTTAGTTTTGCCTGGCTCCCAAAGAATCCAGTACACTTGGGCTTGCTATGCTCTCAAAGTTTCCTTAATATAAACCATAGAAAGGTAATTCAACAAAGAAACCCTTTTTCCATCAGTTATTTTATTACAGAACAGTAAAGGTGACAAGAAAAAAAAATATGAAGAGAAGCAGTAAAGCTGAAACAGGTTATAAATTATAGTGGGTGTATATTCTATTCTTCTAAATAGTCATATGGCTTGAAGAGATTTCAGGTGATCATCTAGTCCATCCTCCTGTCCTGACAGTTTGAATTATATAGCATGTCATACCTGACATGAGCTTATCTAACCTGTCGTTAAAAGTTTCAGTGATGGGGTCTCTAAGTCTGTTTCTGAGTCACTACCCTTAAAATCTGAAAGTTGTCCAGGCGTCTAAGCTGACTCTTCTGTCTTGTAACATAATCCCCTGTTTTCTTAACTTATTCACCAGCCACACGAATAAACTTTGTGGGAGAAGACCCTTGCATATTTGAAGGCTATTAATCTTAAATTTTGTGGAAAGATACTTGCCTGGGTTCTTTCAAGCACTCATCATTCCTAGACCTCTTTTGCCTTCTCTGGACATCCATTTGGCAAATATCTTTCCTGAACTGCAACTCCTGGATTTTCTATTGGAGTGGAAAAAAAAGTCTTACGAATTATATTCCTCTACAATCCATTTACACTATTTTGTCATATTTTTTTTAACAGCACAGTGAATGCCTTATAGAAATATTTTACATGTATTTCTTTTGTATCAGTCTAGCACTTTCTGACAGGCGATAACCAGGGTTAAGACATATTTTCCAGCTGCAGTTATAAACATTCTGCATAGATATAAATTACATTTTGGTAAATGAGAACACTTTTCTAATCTCGTGGTTGTAGTATTTGATGTTAAATGCAGATATATTTGAAATATCTCTTGGATTTTCTTTTTTCAAGGTGGTCTTGACACTTGTGAAATTAAAAACTAGACTGGTCAAAACACTTGGAAATACCTTGGAAGGAGTATTCTTAAACTGTCAGTGTGGGAGGGTGAACACAGTGGATGGGTAATTTTCGGTGCCTAATTGCCTTGAGTCTATGAAATGCAGTGCATTACATCAGTTCCTTACAATATCAGCAAGTGCCATTGTCTCAATGACCATTATTGTTTTCCTGAGAGAAACAGGTTCCACTTAATAGTGGATTTTAATTTACTTCTTTAAACTGTCTTAAACAATAGAAGGGAAAGAAAAGAGGAAAAGGAATCAAGTGCTTGTATAACATAGCAGTTCTGCTGGAATTAGTATGCAGAGGATGTGAAAGGCAAACAGCTAATCTTGTTTGCAACATGCCCAAGGAATGCTTTACATCAAAAGTTAAACACTGTCATTACTGCAGACCTTTTACTTCACAAATAACACAGGCTTTTATACATCAGAAATTTTGCTAGAGAAGAGGAAAAATAAAATACAAAGGAAGCAGAAAGATTAAAGGAGCATATGATGGCTGCTATAGAGCTTGGCAAAATCTGCAACACAGCAGGTCTCTCCATGTCTGTGATGCCACGCTCCGTCAAAAGCAGCTCCCAAATGTGGTGAAGGAAACGTTAACATTTCTAATCTTGGAAACATCCAATGGTGCCGTCTCAGTTTCATCAAAACCCTGTAATAAAAAGCATCCAGAACGCTTTCTTTCGTGAGAGCTCAGTGAAACACAGATGTTGCTGCTCCATATTTTCCCGGCGACCCTTACCGACACCTTTCACAGAGAATCTGGACTTCCCATAACCCCGTCATTGCTGCCTCTAACAGCCGCCTGCCATTTCCATCAACATTTTGCTCTGCAGAATTGCTGACATTGCGCGATACTGTGCTTTTCTGCACGTTAAACTGGTTAAATCTAAGGCAGTGGTAACGTATTATTGCTATTGCTGGGGAAGAAAGCAGATACTGTTTGTAAGCATCCCAAGAAATGAGAAGGAAAAAACCCAACTGAAGCCTGTTTCAGAACTTCCTTACAGAAATGTAAAAAATACCACAGCCCAAAAGGCAAGGGAATTACACTCATCAATATTCACCTGATGCCTGTGAAAGAGCGATTGGGATCCATGCTGACAGTATCAAAAGCTTGCTTTCTTGCTCATGTACTTTTCAATAGCAGGCTTATTTTCCCTCTCGAGACTGGAATAGCCAATTAAGGTTTTTAAACATAAATGGATTTTTCCAGTAATCTGCATAGTGAATATTAATCATATTCTATATCTTACAGTGCTGCTTCATGAAAGTCAGCGCTTTTAGCTATTATGTTCTGTGACATCCTTCAGTTTTTCTTGAAACCTGAGCCTTTTTTTTTGATCTCTATTGAAGTATTATTTTTTTCTTAGTTTAAATATTTTTCTCCCTCAAAATATTTTACATATGAGTATTGGCATAACACAATGATTCCTGTTGAATAACACTTTCCAATACCATGATATGCACATGCAATCACACAAATTTTGTGTGTGTATCTAAGCCAGTCCTCATTAATATGCCTAGTTATTCATTTAGAAGAGCAATCACTGCTTACACATGGATCTTCAGACGTTAGACATACAAGGCAGTCTTTGTGCCTTGAAGAGCCTTCTTCCATTTGTAACTCAGCTCTGTCTGACCTTTCATAATCTGACACTTAAGTGGCAGGTTGTATTAAGATGTATTGTTGTATTTGAGTAGTTTTAATGGGGAATTTAAAACCTGCACATTATGGTTGCCAGCACTGATTGAGGATTGCACGGCTCTTGTGGTGACCAGTGGCCTCTTGGGGCAGACATTACTCTGATAAGTGGAATAAATCTGTCCTGTCAAAGGAAAGAACTGCATTCAGGAAGCTAAAGCTAAGCAGCAGACCTGCTCAGACTTGTTAAAAACTGGTGTTCGTTCAGTTAGAGGAATTTGGAATTGGAAATTCCAAATATATCACGATAAACTATATCATGCCGGCTCTGACAGCTGCGAGAATAAAAGAGATAGCCCATCCTGACCACCTGCCTTCTGAGACAAATTCGATATCCCGTGTGCTTTCGGTTTAGTGATATATGATAGCTGTGGCCATTCTATTACAGATATAATTTGCATGTTAGGCTGCTTTATCTCCAGTCTTTCAAAACGCACTCCCATCACTACAGGATTTTTTTTTTCCTGTATTTCTTTGAAAAAGTGCAGGATGACAACATCTCTTGAATAAATTTTGGTAGATCATAGATAATTTCATCACCAAAATTACATCAGTTATCATCCTGTCTACATTTGTTAGTTTTGGGGGCGAGTTACAGAGGAGATGTGATGATGGTGTGTCAATGTGTGCAAAGGCAGCTTTTGATTCCTAAGCACTTCGTAAAAGCAATGTTCCTCCAAGTAACCTCACAGTGTCATTCTTACCTCATCCATTATACTTTGTCCAACTCATTTTACCTGCAAACAGTGTGAAGCAGAAAAAGTTCAATGATCCACTGGGTAATTCCAAAGCGATGTCAGTAGGTTAGCAAATTCAGGCTAAGATGAGACCCTTAGTATGCATTCATGCAACTCCACTGATTTTTCTACAGGCAAGAGAAGCAACTGGAGCAGAACTTGGCCCACGGCATGACCAACATTTCAGGCAGCCATGGTGCTGCATCGCCCACCCCACATCCCCAGTGGTATTTCAGTGTAGCTTCTGAGCACCAAACTCACTTTGCAGCTTCCATGCACAGTTGTGGTGTGAGAGAACTCAGGAAAAGCCTCCTTCACTTTTGAAGAGCTTAACAGAGTTTCCTAAGCGGCAAATGTGTTAGAAATGAATCTGAGAGACACCTATCCCGGATTGCAAAGTGGTGCTAAAGCTAATGGGTAAGACATGCTGTCAAGCACCCGAAAAATGGCCTTTTCTACTCTGCCCCAGAGCAGTCCATATTAGTTCTTGTTCAACTTCGTGTCTAGTGGGTGTGCAAATGCTTCATAGGATAGTAAGATGGAAGCCATATCATTGACCTACATAGCATGCTGAAAGTATTCCCACCTGAAGTGCAGCTTGAACTTGCAGTTGAGCTCCTCTTGCACAACTGAAGTCATAGTTCAAAAAATAAAGCTTGGCTTGAACTGCAAGAATAATTTGAAGAGATTATAGAGATTATACTAACAAAGTAACAGTCTTAATGTTAAGAGTTTCTTAACAGATATATATAAAAGTGAGCTTTTGCAGTTGGTCGTGACTGGTACCCAGAACAAAACCCTCTTTCTTCTAATACAGGTGGCCTCAACTAATTCTCTGCAAAATGCAGTCATAGGTGTTTTATATTGACAGCAGTTCTAATTTGCTCCTTTAGAAAATGAAATGGGAAAAAGCAGACAGAATATAATGGAATTGCTTGAGCTGGAAGCTAGACACGATATCAAGGCTGGTACTCAAGATCATATAATAGGATTTTCAATTGATAAGGAACTTGATCTTATCTCTTATCTTCAAAGGGAGTACCTCTAGCAAGCTGGCCTTTGCTACCATGGTGAGAGGCAGGGATGTAAGGAGCAGACCTGAGGGAAGCATACTGCCTAGTGAGTTACCAACACGTACACATTGCAGCATTTTGATTTTTTTTGGAAGCTTCTCACTCAGATACTATCCAGCCCCATCTGTGCTCAGCTTGAGAGCTCTGCTGTAGCCAGAGCTCAAAGCTGCAGGCCAAATTGGAGACGCATGAACCGATCAAAATTTCCTCTAATCCTACCTCAAGAATAAGTGACTGAAATGAATTCCATCAGCTCTATACGTTTGCAGCAGTGCCCCTGGCGCAGTCAGGCTGATTGGCTTATTGCCATAATGGTTTCAGAAATACGCTGCACTATAAATGCATGAGTTCTTCACAGTAGCGCATTATAATCAAAATTCCTACACATCTACACCTGCTATTATTTAAATCGCTCACTGCAACTCCATTGAACATGGCACTTTATTACAATGGATGCTTAGCAAGAAAATCAAATAGGAGAGGACAAAGGGATAAAATCACAAGAAAATGAGAGCACATAATCAAAGAAAAAATATAACACTTTGGGATCTCCACTTTTATCCTCACAATATTAAATCATTCTCTTCTAGTCAGTAGGAGAGAATCTGAATGACTAAGAAGGCTAAATGCAGGTTTGTAATGCTGAAATAGACACTAACGGGTGAAAGAAATCATAGCTACTTAAAAATCATAATCGAGCCTCCCAGCAAACTCAGCATATCTAGGATTTCATCCCAAGTGACTAAAAGTGTGCAAAAAGAATTCCAAATAAGTTTAATACATTTTCTTACTCATATCTTAGAGCACTATGTAAATCATACCCTGCCTCTAGAGAGGGAGAATAGACTCAAAAAAGTGATGTATACCTACTGTATTTTTCAGGGCTACACAGAGTAAGTTGTCTCTAGGGGACCCGTTCAGCAATCCAGCTGCATCTGTAGGTAACTCGGGCCTGTGGCTCAACTGATACTTTTGGTTTTTTCCTAATATATGGGCCCTAGTGGCACTACCTGTCTTAAGATGGTGCTTCTCAGTCAGAAGAGATAAATCCTCTGAGAATGTGCAGTTCTATCAATATTAAAGTTTCAACAATTGTGTGCATTTGACAGTAATTTCATTTGAAAAGAAATCCATAAATTTTTTTGATAGTCAAACATCCTTCTCAATATCACTGAAATAAGAGATCCATTTTTGTTTCCAAATTGCTTGTCTAGTTTCGTCTTTATATTTTAACTTTGATGAGCGCCAAAATGAAGTAGTAAGAAGTAGGTGTGATTGACAGACAGCATTCTTCTCTTCCCCCCTCAGTGATCTCTTTTGCAGATTGTGTAAAAAAATGCCATGTTTCATTCCAATTGAAAACAAAGACAATTTTGAAATTCTCTGTGAAACAGGATTCCTGTATTTTGTACAGCTTTATCATTAGGCTTCTCTTTCACTAATGGCAGGTGAAATGTTTGGACACATTTGGAAAGTATTTCCCATTGGATACTCTTTCCTGGATAATGATTCTCCAGTTAGTCAATATATTACCTTACCTTGGCCTCTCTCAGGAATTCTGATCTTGGAAGAGACTCCTCAAAGTCCCACAGCAAGAGAAATTATTTAGTTTAAACCCCATAACGATAAGATTTCCAATGGTACATTAATACTTAAATAATAATAACCATCTTTATACTGTCTCTTCATAGTCCATCTGACTGTGCTCTTTTCCATTTAATTACCCAGTTGATTTATAAAAAAAAATATTGTGAGTGAAATCTAAATTCTCTAAATATCTAATTTCAGTTCTCTCCTTATACTGACTGGCAGAGAACTGCATGGCTGTGTAACAACCTTCTGTATGCCTCGGTATCCCCCTGGTTTAGGAATCCATCATATTTTCAGATATATAATAGGAACATATCACTTTCTTGATATCTTTGACACTATCACATTTCCATGCCATTTTCATTGCTGACCATTATTGAAGACTCAAGGGCTGGAATCACTTTGTGCCTGTGTTATCATTCTTAGGCTGAAAGGACTAAAGCTCAAGATTTTGTATATTAAGAAAACCATTTTGTTCCTGTCTGGATATCAAATGCAAACATATGCAAATATGTCAGACTCTTAATTACTAAATGTAAACTTCTTCTATTTCATATACAAATTGCTCTATATCTCAACCCTTTCCAACTCTTTCTCTATAGGCAACCTGTATGGTATTTTCCCAGCTTAAATTGCAGGCATGTATGTCTCAATAATGTTCAAGTAACCAACGTGAAAACTGGAATACTTCTCAGTTTTAGTGTAAGTCTCTCTCTGGTAGCTGAAGTTATATTGAAAAACAAAAAAGAAAAACGAAAACTTGCTCTGTTGGTTTTGTATTCAGTAAAATCTTCTCTATATTCATTTCCCCCAAACCCTGCCCCCCATTTGTAAAGCACTCATTGGTGGATCAAATACTTGACATCTGAATTGCTTAAACTTTGCCATGAAAAAAAGTTATATTATTACTTGAACAAATATACTTTGTGACTTGGCAATAAAAAAGGGCTATAACTGAGATCCGTGAATTGCTAAGCATCATTTGAATTATGCATGCAAAAGTTATGGAACAGCCTATCAACTGATCATCTCCTTTTTGTCATTTGATGCATATTAATTTTATGCTCTACTGCTTCAGCTGCTATTTCATTAGAATGTTTACTGCTGTTTAAGGTATATTACTTCACAACAGAAATAAAAGTTGTTGTTACATGCACATATTCTTTTCCCCTTCAGCATTGTAACCTGTGTAAAATTTATTTCCTTCAAAATTAAATACAAGAAGATAATGACTACAGTGTTGTAACTTTTGTGATTATGCAGGTATATTGTTTTCTTTTCTTCCTAGTTTTTTAAAATTAATTTGAAAATCAACAATGGAAAAAACCCAGGACCTTCTTCTTAGGTTATGTTCTGAATATTTTTTTTTAAAGATGGGAGGTAATGAGAAAATTGGGAACCAACAGAAGTGACTTGAGCCAGGCAACACAGAGGCAGCATAAATATTTCACTCAGAGCTCCTGGGTTTTTTAGGCCTAAAGGAGAATTAAATTAGATATGTGGAATTCATATATATAGACATACCCTACCAAAACAGTCTGCCCCCCCTTCCATCCTCAGACTAGTTTAAAACATCTGCGGTTTTCGAAGTGACGTTGCATGAAACGAATAATTTTGCCTTGCATCTAAAAATCTCTTATTTCTCTCAATATGATGCTGGATGTGCAGTCCTGTTTTCAAAAAAAGACTTAATCTAACTGTCCCTGTGCCTTCACATAGCATGAGAGTGGTCAACATTAGCGGTATCATTTGGATTGGGAGTGTACTTTTGAAGTGAATTTTCCAGTCACTGCCATTTACCATGCCTTGTCTCATGCCGTGGACAGGTCTTGAAGAGCAGGACCTGGATTCCATTTAGATGAAACTATGCTGGGAGGTGAACTCCAGCTGCTTGTATGCATCCACTTCATGGGACCGGGCTAGAGTTCAAAGTAAAATATCTTTAAGGCCTATAGTCTGAATAGTAGGTCTTCAGCACAGTGTTTCACTTTACAGGTCCTCCTGTGCTGCTCTACTTCTACCGCAGGCTTGGTCTTTGACCCTGCTGTGTCTTAGCTTCTACCACAAGCAGGTTTGGCTGCAGTCCTGGAGCCTTCGTTCTCTCCTGACACACTCTTGTTGGCCATCCCCAACAATAATCCTACAGAGCTGGTGGAGAAAACCAAACCTGGTGATAATTGGTTAGGTTAATGCTTTACTAAATCTGTTTTGGGAAAGCCAACATTTCACCTACTTATTGTTCGTAGAGATTATTTCCCTCCTTCAGCTCTGATTTTGATGCTATACCACGGAATAAGAGAATGAAAGATCCTTTGATCTTTGTTATGCCCATTTTGTGCTAAAGGGAAGATACTCTTTGCCCCTCTCTTTTCCTGTTGTCTTCTCAGGGTAGGTGCACTCAACAGTCCTTGCAGTTGATACAGTGAATAATCTTCACGACATTATGGTCCATCTGGCTTTATAAGCAGGCTGGGTCAAAGCACTTGCAAATTTGCTCCTTTAGTGTAGGTATGATCTCGGTTTTGTTATCTCCCTAACCTGATGGATGGAAGCTGACGCTTCCAACTAACAAACCTACATGTCCACAGGGAAATGCAATTACAAAGTCTGCATAATGAGATGACATCTACATTTGCATGATTGCCACAAGAAATTAAAAGAGATAACTATCAGCTACAGAAAAATCTGAGATGTCTTAGGGAAAAGAGGGAAGGGAACGCAGCTTTTGGTAACTGAGCACCACCGGTTCTTGGGGTTACAGGGCAGGCGTGGATGTGGCCCAGGTCATCTGCAGCTCACCCCACGTTGGCCAGCGTGGCTGGGTCGCAGTGGTTCCCTGCCCAGGAGGTCGGCTGAAGGTCACACAGGTTCCCAGACCAATGGAAAGTGACTTTTGTCTTGCTCACTGAGGCTAAAGGTCCTAGGAGAACTAAAAAAAGAAAAAAAATCCTTTCGAAAACTGTTTTGTTTTGATAGTTATGCATAACATTAGTAGTCCCCTGTATTACATATACTTCCCTTAGAATATTAGGCATATTCCTGTAAGTGAAAGAAGATATGCTGGTGACATCAAAAGATACAGAAGAAATGAGGAACATCTTGTTAAACACAATTGCTACCCTCAGAGGAAATTTGTGGTATTTTACTGTCAGGGTTTAAACCAATAAGAACATAGCTTCTCCTCAAGCAGTGTAATTTGTCACAAGGGAGCTTAACTTTTTATTTTGTTTTCTTGCACAGTATTTCATGACTGCTGTTTCCCTTACTTCAGTGGAACACTAAATTTCATGGAAGTGTGCCTTTTCCTTTCCAGTTGAAATATTAGGCAATGTGCATCACAGTCTGTTTCAGAAAAACAAAACAACTGAAAAGCTCAGACTATTTTTTTTTTAAATAGAATACTTTCTATTTTTGAAATAAAACTTGTATTTTTAATTTGTAAAAGAATAAGGTGTCTGAATTTTCCGTAGTGAGAAAAAAATTTCTTGAAATATTCCTTTTTATTCCAATAATGTTAATGCAAATGGGACCCACAAAAGACATGAAAGACATAGTGAATCAAACTGCATACCTGAATTAGGAACACTTCAGTTTTAGCTCTGTATCCTGTTGTAAATTGCCCAAATGATCAAACCTGACATGAACTCGTTCTGTCATGGCTGCTTCTAGTACAGGGAAATACCTCAAATGCAGTTTATTAGGTGAATGTCCTATGGAGTATTGTTTTTTAAAGCAGGTGGAAAACATAGCTCTGAAATTTCATTCAGTTATATCAAGATGAGTGTTTGTATTTGAATACTTGTATTTACTTTTTATAAATACAAATATGTAAAGCATTTATATAAACATAGCTGTATTAAATAAATTTATATAAAGATATGCGTTTGCATATATTCACATTTGTACGATACTGTTGCAGTCACTGTTTATTCTGGACTCGGTTTGGCCTCCAACGCCGTGTAAGTAGTAACTGGCAGGAAGGGTAAAAGAGCCGAGCTCCTGGTTTGGGCCTTGGCAGGCCCCGGCACGCGC
>NW_009637043.1:0-18473 GCF_000690535.1 Cariama cristata | reverse complement strand
CGTTCAGGCCGTAAGCCGCTGCATCTTCCCTTCCCCCCCGGGCATTGCTTTCTCGGTGCGTTAGTTAACACTGGGTTTGAATGTCTTAAAGCTTGAAGACATTTTGGGGTTCTAATGTCCCCGTTTCTATTTTACTAGTGGGTTGCTGGATTACATCTTATTTCCATCTTACCCCAAACTTCTGTCTTACTAGTTGGAGGATTTGCCTTGCTTGAGTGCGTACTGCGGCGCAAGGGGACAGCTGCAAGCGGGGCCCGTTGTGCTGTGGCCTCTCCCTGTCCAAGGAGCAACTGTGTGGACCAGAGAGGCTGAGGGAGGACAAGCCACAGCAGTGGAGTGAATTGCTTCAGGAATGACTCCGAGCAAGACAGGACTGCCACAACATTTTGCTCCTTTGTTATCCATATTGTGGTCGTGCCCAGAGGCCTTGGCAATGAATTAGTCTTTGTATATTAGATGCAGTGTTGTTTAAAAGCGAGAGGGAAGGAGGTGGTGAGATGGTAGTTCTTGCTTTGTGGCAGTTTCTGATGGTTCCTAAGAAAAAGAAAAGGAGGAGGTTGTCAGCTACATCAGGACCTTAAGGGAATCCCTGTTCTAATAAGCAATTTAGTACACCTCTGAGAAATAAAGTAACAGCTTTTTGACTTTGTATGCACTTCTCCCCTTCCTCCCCCCCCATTTCCAAGACAAATTGGTTTAAAAGATGCCAGTAATAACAGTTGTAACTATTGGACAAACTGTGTTATTTGGAGATACTTTTGTGACTGTTTTTGTCTCTAGCATCAACAGTACTGAGAAACAGATAGACAGTGCAATTTAAGAGAGGGAGTGAGTAGCATCAACAGTACTGAGAAACAGATAGTGCAATTTAAGAGATGGAGTGAGTGTAAAAATGTCAAATCTTGTCCAATTTGTCCACTTCAGCATCTTTTCGCTCTCTGCTGGCAGGCCACTTACCAGCTACTTTGAAAGCAGTGTTTCACTCCCTTTTCCCAGGGATGGCTTTATTCAGTAGGGGTCGGTCAGACTTTGACCATTTGGCCTCTGAAGGCCCCTCTTTGAAGGGGCCGCTCCTGCTTTCTGCATAACAGGATGATCATCTTTGCTTGGCAGTTCAGTGAACTGGTGTGCCAACCTGCATCCTTATCCATTCTCTGAATCTTTGAAATAGTGAAAGATCAGACTGTAAAATAATGGATATTGCTCTTTGATTCTGTGGTTGTATGCCAATAACCTGGGAATTCCCATTGGAGAGAAAAAAGAAATGCTGATTTTGCAACATAAATTGTAATTGCCACAGCAGAAGTAAGTTCTACAGTTAGTTTTCTCTGACCAGAAACCTACTGAAATTCTGCCAAGTGCAGACGCTTCTTTGCATGAGAGCCATTTAAGCAGTATTGGTAAGTTACTAACACTAGAAGTGAACTGCTGAGTGAGCTAGGAACCTGGATTTCGGACTTTCCTTCGGACTTGGAGTAGGACCTCCAGCAAGTCAGAGAGGAGTTTTCCTCACTGAAATGGGAGAATAACCTCTTCTTGAAATAGGCCAAGCTCTGCAAACTGGAAGATGGATATAAAAAGTAAGAATAGTTAAAATGACAGTCAGGTCTTGAGATCTGTCAACAGACAGCATATTATAGTGTTGGAGACACCTATACTCTTGATTCAGGGAGTTCAAGAAATGTGGAAATGATACACACATGATGATTCCCATTTCTTAAGTGATAGCTGCAGGAGAGGGCTCACATGAGGTTTGTGTGAGGGTAGATCAGGCTGCTGAGCAGAAGATTTGATTTCCTCAGGAAACAAAGCAGTGTAAATAACAAAATGCTTCTGCCCTTCAGAAAAGCATTTTTCTGCAACTTGGTAAGTATGGTAAGGGGCTTATAGCCCTGATAACAATCAGATTAACAAAATTGGCAAATAAAGTTGGCAAGCAAAGTTGGTCCTAAGTGTTACATACTGAAGATCTAGATAGGGTTTTCTAAAGGATGAAAAGGCTAGGTTTTGTTTTGTGGCTTTATTCCATTGGCTGTGGCACCCTGTCTGCACAAAAAAGAAAGACATCACAGAGATTTTTTCAGTTAATAAATCTCTTGCTCTGGCTGATCCAAAAAGTGTGCTTTCCCAGACTTCTTTCTATACCTTGGTTCAGGATAATGGAACAGTGAAGATAGGACATCATGGGAACCTGCTTGTTTCTATGTGTAGCACTTCTAAGGCAGTGGCATTTTGTATCTGTGAGATGCGTGAACAACACTTATTCTAAAATGCTGCCGAAAAAATACGGGTCATATTTTTCTGTTCCTGTGTGGCTTTTGGCTAGTTTTGAAACAGTATCTGGAAGGCTAGGTCTGGTATTAGGAGGAAATGCTAAATCTTATAAGCCAATTACCTCAGCAGGATTTTAGGAAATAAAAAAGTTCCCAAGGGCATAAGGAAAGAGATGGAAAACTGATGAGTCACATGGTACCTTCCCCAAGCCATGCATGTGCAAAGAAGATGAATATTTAGAAACCTTATTATGGTATAGTCTGCACTCTTGTATCAGGAGGTATAGGATCCTAATCAGCAAGAACAATGTTCTGGCTCCTGTGCGATGGGATGATAAATTGAAATTGTGGCAAGTGGGGAGAGATTAGGAGTAACTTCAGACCACCTGGAGGGGAAAAATTGTTGAATAAATTGTTACAAGTAGGATGATGAATGAGATGATAATTTTTTTTTCTCCTTGCTCTGAAAGAGAATCTGTTCTTTCTGCATCCTAGAGGATGTAGCAGTACCTCAAACAGCATTTATTGCTGCAGTAGGACACCATGACAGTGACACAGCAACTAGAGTCAGCAGGATTTGTCCTGCAGAGTGCCACCTTGTTCCTGTCCACGTCAGAATGCTCATCAGTACTGCATTAAGATGCACTTATATTGGACATTTGCTTAAACGATCATGCTTTCTGGGAGTATAGCATAGGAAAACATTTTGTTCACCTTCTTGCTCCCTGTCTTTTATTACGTTTCATTTGTTCCTATCCCACGCCCAGACTAAAAGGAATAGATGTTCCGTGACCCCTGCCCCTAACATTCAGAGGGTTTACTGAGGGGTTTTTGTGCCCTCTGCAGTGCAGAATGTCAGGTAATAAATAAGCTATATTACTCTACTGTGTCAGCTGTCACCAGAAGAAGAAACTAAGAACAATGTTTTCTTGAGCTGCTGTAGATTCTACAGGCCTTGAGACTACTGAACTGTGTGATGCAATGATTACTAACTCTATCTTAGTTATGTGTAGAAAGCTGGAGCTTGTATCCTAGAAGATCCTGTTTCCAACCAGTGGCCAGCAGAAGCTGTTGCACAACGTGGAGTTACTGTACTGGAGAACTAGAACTGCAGTAACTGGGAATGATATATCCATGAAAAACCAACATGCTTCACTTGACACAAGGCAGATATCAGATGCAATAAAACTTTGTATTTTATACGTGAGAGGACATGTCTCCAGAAGGTGGTGGAAGAGCCCTCAGTGAGGACCTCATCAATAAACACTGGGGCTGGAATTCTTGTTTCCGTTAACTCTTAGAAGTCTGTGGCATTGGCCGTCAAGATCTGTACTTCAGCAGGCAGCAACACAAGAGGCTGGAGTAGTGATTCATGCTGTTACCCTGGTTTTGTTCATGGTGCTAAAGTGTAGTATCACAGCATCTATGAGAGGCTGCTCCTTACTGGGATGTGAAGATCTGTGATCTGTAGTGTTTGGAGTCATCCAGAATGTACAACTGCTCTCACTGAGGTCTGAAGGTGACTTCCCCAGCATGGCATGGTGCCACTTGCTCTGGGAGCAGATGCTGCTTCCCGCTGTGATATGAAGGCAATTAGCTTACAAAGATTATATAGATTAAAGAGCAAACTCAAAGGGTCTCAGTGGGATCTGGGGCTTTGAAGGAGTGATTAGGCAGAGTGAGTTGTGGGGGCGCTTTTCACTCTGAGGATGCACAGGCCATAAGAGCACAGAAGCTGGTGTCTCTGAGCTGTTTAGTAGTTTAGCCATTCAGTAGACTGTCTGTACTAGTGACCAGTGCTGGACAATACAGAAGATGTAAAACTAACATAATGTATTTGCTTGGTTAGGCAGTAGTGTAATTTATTTAGCCTCAATCCCTTGTAGCTTGTTAGTTTCGCTTGTGTGAAGCCCAAATTGAATGAAGACTTGCTCACTGCATGTACTTCAGGGATAGATGTCTTATGGAAGGTAAGCATCTTATGGCCCTCTGCTACTGAAGACTTTCTCTGTCCTAAGTATGCTGTTTTGGAAGAGCATCACTGGTCCTTGTGTGTCCTGTTAACTTCTCTATCTCCACTTCTGTTTCTGGAGTAAATGCAATAATAGCTCACTATTTATTTATTTTTTTTAAATCTTTTTTTTTGTTGGGCAGGAATTCGTTCCTGGAACATCAACATTCTGTCCTGTGACCTGAATCAGCAACTGCGACTCTTTGTAACCAGACACCTGGCTCAGTTTTCCTCAGAAGTCAAAGGTCAGCTTTTTAGTTTATCAGCATTAACTTTTAACTTTTCTTTTGGGATTGGAAAAAAAAAAAAACCAAAACAGAATGAAGCTGATTGTGATTTAGAATGTCAAATTCAATTAGTGAGTTGTTTGCCTAGGATTCTGCAGACATGAATACTAAAGAAGGAAAACCATCTTAAGGTTTTTGTTGGATGCAAGGAATTTAACTTAAAATTGCATATCTTACTACTGAGACTAGAGTGAATGGAAGCATGTGGTTTAAAAGCCTATTAAGCTAGTAAGTTAGAATTTGTCTAATTTCTGTTCATTATTCAGGTGGCACAATATAGTTTTGTTTTGTAAGATATTTATTATCTATCTATTCCTTTTGGGTTTTAGAATATACTTTTGTATGCACAAAATGTGTTGCAAGTAGTGTGTAAGACTAATCGAATGACTTTCTGAATCCCTTTTTTGAAGGCCTATCTCCCTTTCCTGACAAGAACAATGAATAGGAGTGTTACAAAAATTACATTAACAGTTAGCAAGTGTGCTTGCTTAGCTTGTGAAAAGCTTGAACTCTGGTTAGCTGTTTATAATACTTTTATGTAATGTATGCTAAACTTACTATAGTAGGCACAGATAACACTGTTGCAAACTCTTTCTTTATATAAGACTGTCTTATAGCTCACTGTACATTTTACACTCTTGTGAAAGCTTCTGAATATGTTTTCCAGTTGGGGAAGCTGTTCTTCTAATGGATAGCTGTGAAAGAAGGTTCCTGGAGTCCTCAAATGTGCTACTGACTGAGAGATCTCTTAAGTTTCCTGTGACTTTTTAACATGGGGCTAGAAAGTCTCCCTCGTTGCAGAGCAGTATGTGCATATACACACACACACTTATGGGATTAAAATACGGTGTATGAAACATACCAGTTGAAACACTCAGCAAAGATCTGTCTAAATTTGAAGCAACTATAACAGAGTCTATGGTACAAATAGACTAAGCACTAACAAGTCATCACAAGTTATAACATTTGCCCAAGAATTCTTATAATTCAGGGTTGAAATATCTGGATTAATATTAGCAACAGGTATCCCCCTCACTTCTGTTGCTTCGTTCCTGAGGAGCAAAAGGTGATAAATGTGACGCCAGCCTATAAAGAAGGTTCCATGAGGGATCTGGGGAACTGCAGGTCTGTTAACCAACTGTCGAGTCTACTGGGTAAATCAGTAGTAACTATAATAAAAGACAGAATTAGTGTCTACCTGAGAAGAGTCACTGTTTGTTCTGCACAGGGAAGTCCTGCTTTTCAAATGTCTTGAAGTTCTTTGAAGAGATCAGCAAAGATATAGACAAGTGATTTAGTCTACCAGCAAAAAATGTTTTGGGAATCTAAGTCCGTGAAGTCTGTTTAAGGAAGCCTATTGGCCACAGAATTAGGGGCCAGGCTTTGGTATGCAGAGGTTACTGAGAGAAGGATGGGTAAACAGGAGTTCTGATGTAAGTAACACCTCCATTGATGGAGCTGGCTGAGTTGCCAGTTGAGTTCAGCAAGGTGCGTGCTGCTTAACATTGCTACTTAAAGGGTGAGCAGTGAGGCAAGTTTGATAATCCAAAGTCATGCAGGACTCAGTAATGCTGAGTCCTGACTGAAGAATTTAAGCTATAAAAGGTAAATGCCCACATGCAAAAACAACCCTCAAATGTAGCTTCAAGTTTAAAAAAAAAACAAACAAACAAAAAAACAAATTAAAAAAAATGGTGAGTTCTGAACTGAACATTACCATGGAGGAATAAAATCCTATAGTTATGATACAGTTCATGGAAGCATCAATTCAGTGCTTGGCAGCAAACAAAACAGATAAGATGTTAGCAATTACTGGGTAAGAACAGAGAACAAACCAAGGAGCATCACGGCACTGTATATTAGATCCCAGATCTTTGAATACTGTGCAGTTTTGGTCCCCTTACCTCAAAAGTAGTGGAACTGCAGTAGAGCTCAGAGGGGTAGTGAGGATGGTCAGAGGTCTGGAGTAGCTTGCTTTCATGAAATCATCAAGTAAGCCGAGATGCTTCTGTTTGGAAAAGAATTGACTGAAGAGATGAACAAGAACTACAGGGAATTAAATGAAACTGGTGGAAGTCACATTCAAACGAATATATGGTGATATGGTTGCGCATTCAACCAATAGTGGAGCCATAGAATTTATCTGCACAACATCATTTGGCAAGAAGTTTGTGTGGTTCAGGAAGGAAACTGGATAAATATTTGAAAGAGATCCTTTGGAGTGGTTACTAAATGGATGAGCCAAAACAGGGGAACTTTATTGTCCCTTCTAACCTTACTTAAGTCTGTCTCTTACAGAACACTCAGTACATATTTCAAACCATTAAATCTTGAATGTGGCAGAACAGAAGAAGAAATTAAGTATAGAAGCAAACAGCATGAATGAAGGATTTCTGTTCACCTCTGCATCCACAGACACTCCTTAGATGGGTCTCTCCAGTGTGCAGTTACATAAATTTAGTTCTGATTAGTTAATTTCTGTAGCTAGTGACATAGATCTCACCTCTAGAAGAATATCAGACCATTCATAGCCACTTCTGAGAAACAGAGATGCATTGTGGAAAAACTTAGTTGACTTTTCTAGTGGGACTGGGAAAGGGTAGAGCAACATATGAGGCAATCGTATCTCGCTCAGGTTGTCTCCTACTATTGGGACTAGTTAAGCAGTGCCCTGTTAGATGCCCAGTTTTCTACAAGTGTTCTGAGGATCTAAACTCTACAGCCCCTAACTGTCTGGCACAGACTCTTACTACTCTGTAGTAAGACTCTGGTACAGGCTCTTACACTACTGTAGCAAGCAATGAAGAGTTTTCTATTTTGTAGCTGTCACTGTAGCTGAATACCAGTGCAAAGGGTAGTTGAAAGAGCAGTCCAACATCCAAACATCTGTCTGATTTATTTAGCATTACAAAAAAAAAAAAAAAAAAAAAAAAAATCTCAAATCTGACAGGAATTAACTGGAGAAGAAAATACCTAACTGAAACAGATCACTAGCTCCTGTTAAAGGGTTGCGTTTCTGTTGGGTACAATGTGGATCTGGAAGCTCTCATTACTACTAGAGAGAGAGACTACTAGTAGAGAGACACTACTAGAGCAACAGTTGAATGGCTTGTAGCTGGCAGGTTTTTTTAGAAAGCTCAAACAATAATTACTGCTAGTTAAGAAGAAACTCATGAACTGAGCCGATAGTGTCCCTTTCTATTGAAGCCTTTCTTGACTGGCATGACTTAACTTTGGATAATCAAAACCCACTGATAACTGAAAGTATAAAATTTCTGGTTTTTTGTCTTGCATTTGCTTTTTGTTATGACCTAGTCTTTATTTGGGATAATGGTGATGTGTGTGTTTGCCACCTCCAGGTTAGTCTTCTGCATCCCATTAGGTTTAGGTCTGAAAACGAGAAATAACAAAACTCCAGCATGTGTAGGAGATAGTAGACAGCTCAGTGTTACCCTGCAGGGCTTCTGGCTACCAGTTCTCTTTGTGCCCTGTTTTAACTTTCAAACTCTTCGTGAGTTGGCAAATAGCTGCTCTGTAAAAGCCTCTGTCATGGCTGTGGCTTCGTGACTCCGTAGGTGAACAGAACCTAGAAGCTGACAATCTTACAAGCATTTCTCCATTTGTGTATGGCAGGACAGCTCTAAGTCTACAGCAATGTAATTGGAGCCTGAAGCATTATCTTGATTCAAGCTGTAAAGTAGGAGACTGAACTAGATAGACTCTGAACATCTGTAAAGCATGGCAGGTCCTCTTGTCTGAAGGCTTTCCCCTGTAACTGCAAATATTTCACATATGAAACATTTTAAAATGCTACCTATCTTGTCCCCAGAAATTATTTCTGTAAGAGTCCTATAAAGTTCCATGAAACCTCCTGTGGGGTTCCTCACTTAGGTATAATTATCTGGAAAACGTAAGATATTAGTCACGTGGCCTAAAGGATTGTAGGTTCTTGCTATTCATCAACTGTGATCTTAAGGACTTGGGTTCTTACTGCTAACATTGCATTTGTAAGATAATGGCTAGGCTAACATTAATCTGTTCAATAAAGTGCTGTGATATCACTGGATCTGAAAAATCCTTGCTTTATTACGCTAAGGTCTGAAGATCCTGACCCATTTTTCCAATAGCTCTTAGCATTAGACAGGCATGTGATAAGAATTTTTCAATATTTGCTCTGGAAAGAGCTACGGCGTGTATAGGGATGGATGGGTAGGATTCCAGTAACGTGAACAATTCTATGGTCTGTTTGCATGCTTCCTTGACAAACTTGCTGATCAGTAGCAGTAATTTTATCTCATCTCTATAGAAATACAGATTAATTGTTATAATTATGCTTTAATTTGACAGATGTTGGTGGTCTCCACTAAGCAACAAACAATGGCCTGTCACTTTAGTAGAACAGTTTCTGATCTGTAAGTCTATCTTCTGACAGTGCAAAATAGAAAATTGATACCTATTTCCCTTTCTACAGTAATGGTTCTAGTGCCACAGAGCAGACTATAAGCAGCCATAGCTATCTGCAGGATCTGGTAGAGCTGGAGAAACACGTGTGTTCATGCTCTTCATTGGTGCAGGGATTTCACATGTTGCTATGTATTAACCAGTGTGCGATGGAGAAAGTTCTGGAGTTGGCTCAGTCAAATTATTCCTGAAGATTCTGGTGCTGCTGTACTTCAGTAACGCTGCGGAGAAAAAGTGACAGAGTTTAGACACCAGTGGAATGCGTTCTGTATTCTAGGACAATTTGCAGCTTCTCCTGGAGGAACTTGCCTGCAAACTGTCCGTGACCAGTCTGTCCCCATGTCTATTCAACAAAATGTGTGTTAACTGAGATCAAGTGCAGTTCTAGTTCATCCTGTAACATTGATGCAGGATATATTGAAGAATAGTTTCTATGTATGGCTTCTTGAGGTGCTGCAATTCAAGATGATGTTATCTCTTCAAAAGTGATATGCCAAATAAGCTATTTTCTATCAAATTTAGTAAACTAATCTGAGGGAGGCTGCTCTTCTCTTACACACTGTAAAAGTAACTCCTGGCATGAATTCCTAAGCCCATTTAGTATGAACAGCACTAATGTAGCTGAGATGAGTTAATCTCAACTTGGGCAACAGCTACAAGAAGTGCTAATGTTGTTGATGAGCCGGAGCAAGGCAGGCAAGTTTTGAATGACACGCTGTCTAAAGAGGTTGATTTTTCTGTCCTAACTTACACCTTTTATTTGCACAGAGATCCCCCAAACAGCCACACCTCTAAGGCCCTTAGCAGCTCTTGCCTTTCTGCTTGAGTTTGTCCTGTGGGTCTGTTGAGTAAAGGTATCCTTATGCTTCAGGATGGTTTGATGTGGCTATTTGGACAAGTCTCTTTCCAGATATGCATGTTTTCTGGAAGATGATGCAGGCAGTCTGTCTACCAGAAGTAATGTTTTTAGTAGTTGAATAGCTTTGGAAGCCTCCTGGCTGAGAAGAGTCAGGGAGAGGAGTAGGTGGTGGTCAGATTCTTTTCCCTCGGAAAAGACAGTGTGACTTAGAGCTATTGCAATCTCTCTGCTCCAGTGGCTAACACTACTAAAATCTCTTACCGTGCTGCTTTTTTGATACTGCAGTTTCACTAAGTATCATAATCATATTGAACAGTTTGGGATGACTGTCTTTGTAGGGCAAACTCATCTCTTCTCAGCTCATCTGATTTTACTAGGTGAGTTGAAATTGTCCGGAGAGACTTGATCCTGAATTGGAGGCTTGCAGCTTAATGTGGTACTAGATCTGGTGCCACAGATCAGAGCCCCTCCCCATCGTTACATCTCTGCAGAATTTCATGTGGGACTACATGTTCCTGCTAACCCTGCGTAACATCTCTTTGCTGTAGTACTTTTTGGGGAAAGGAAGAGCATAGCTGGCTCTCAGCTGTCCCTGCTTCTGGTGTGGTCAGCAGTATAGATGTGAAATATTCTGGCCTGGTGATCTAGGGAACATCGATTGGTCTTTGGAGCAGATCAGTTACTATAGGTGGCTACTTGGTTTGTGGCAAGTGTGCACAGCTAGCATATGTCACTTCTCTGTTAAAGTCCCCTGGTACCGCTTATGGCCAGAACAGCCAGGCAGAGACAGGCTTTGGGATTATGAAGATCTAGAAGGCAGGTTTGCCTCAGACTAGATACTTGTGCATTCCTGTTGACCAATTCAGTAAGCATGGATCTTGAAATGCAGCAAGATGATCCCTCAGAAGGGGCCTATCTTATGGACTCAAGAATACTGAGGCAAAAGGTGTAAGCGTGGGAATAATGGCCACAATTTAAAATGTATTAAGCAGCTGTCTAGAGCTGTAGAAAATGATGATAGTCCATACAGCTGAAGATTGCAGCAGGAGGTGGTGTAGTTTAGAGATGAATGCTGAAAGGCCTAAACTCAGGAGTTACGCTATAATCCCAGGATTTACTTGATGGTGGTGGATCTTGAGTTTCGACAGGTTTCTCCCAGGGGCACTTAGTGAGAAGCCATGGTTATGGCATGGTTTGGTGGGAGGATGTGGGAAAGACTGCTGCAAGAGAAATTTCAGGTCACAACTGCACTTGTAATCTAGAAGCTGTAAATGTAAACTGGGAAGAGTCTTGACTGCATTCCATATGTACCACCAGATAATACCCTTTGGAAGATATCTGCCATCTTAAACAAATGCTCTTTTAGCTATGCTGCTTCTACTTGAGCAGCTATTCTATACTGATTACTTTCATGGTTAATAACCTTTCTAATTTATTTTTTAACTTCTGTTGCAACTTGCTGCAAATTCATTGCTGCATATCCTGTAACAGCCCTATGAAGATGTGTTCATTGCCATTCTGCTCCAGATGGACATACATAAAACTAGAAACTTTTTAACAGTAGATGTTTTTCAGCTCTATGCCATACATGCCCTCTTGTCCCTGGTGTGGGCATAGAGAAGAGTGGCCACAACTGATTTTCCTCTTAGTATTCACAGCTTGGTGTTAGCTCCTCTGAGCAGAAGGCTGTACTAGAGATCTGCTGAAATCCCTTCCAGTTAATGTTTTTGTGATTCCATACTACTTGAAAGATCCCAGTGTTGCTTGTGTGAGAGACATGTACCTCCACACTGGTATGCTTAGCAGTGTCTCTGGAGGATAAAATTATTCTTTGCAGAAGTATGTGCATTAATCTCAGAATATCATTCCCTTTAATGGTTGATGTTTGCACTCTGTGATTAGGGGAAAAGTCAGCTGAAGCACAGCAGTTACTGTAAAGCCAGAATAGTTCTCTGACCTTCGATTTAATGCAAAAGGCTTCTCACTCTACAGACTTGTAACAACCAGTAAAAGTTTGATGCCACTGGCAAGAAACAAAAGATGAAGGCTGGTAATGCCATATGACTGAGTAAAACAGTCTACCTAACAGAATATTCCAGGACTTTCCTATCTGCAGTTTCTCACTCGGTTACAGTAGTTATTTCCAAACTGTATTTGTATTATGTTAATGCTTAGTGTTTGAAGCTGAAATCAAAATGTGACTCCAGTATTCTGTAGGAACAGAGAGGGCACGGTTATCCCTCTGACGAGCTTTTAGTCTATTTAGAGATGATGAAGAACAAATGGGTCTCAAATGTGGTACAAACAAGAGGAGAAAAGCTGAAGACAGACCTAATAATGGTGAGGTGGTCATACAAGTGATATCTAACGCACCTTATGAAAGTTGATTTGTTGTTGGGGTGTTTTGTTTCTTTTTTTCTACACTAACTTGTTGGCTCCTTCCTGAGTATTGCGAACAACATGACTCTTGCTATAGGGGTAATCTCACAGCATAGTTTACAGGGTATGGATGGTAGGGACAGCAAGAAACCAAGTATGAATGTGGTGATGACCTGCCCAAGGGGGAAAATGGGCAGTCCTGGATGGCAGCAGCAGAACAGAAAAAGGTGGGAACAACTATGGAAGGCCTTGCATGACAAACATTGTATGTGTTATGGAGAATCTGGAAGCTAGTAGATGGTCTGAAGGAGGGAGAGGGTGATGTGATGAGAGAAATGAACAGAAGTGTCAAACCAATTCAAGGTGAAATACTGAAAGCATGTGTGCTCTTATGGTGAGGGTAGCCCCATGTGTGCTTTTGCATGGTTGTCAGTTGCCACTGGCTGCCATAGTAGTTTAAGATCATGTCCAGTGTCTCTTTGTGCTTGATGTTAATAGTTCTTTACAGCTGAGAGGGATTATCTCCTTCCAATAAAAATTGACACGGTGCAAGGTGAAATGCTCAAAATAATTACTTCGCAGCACAAGGGAAGTATGCAAGAGAAAACGGCTTCTTTTTCTGAAAACAGTTCTCTACACTAATATTAGTAGCTGCTTTCAGTCCAATTAGGGGATTTTAAATAGCTCAACAGCCATCCCAGTGATCTCTCCTCTCAAATCGTACTTTGTGTTAGTCTTCAGAAAACTTTTTATAACTAACTAATGACATAATTGAAAATCAAGCAATTAAGAACAACATTCAGGTTGAATTTGATGGAACAAATGGTTGAAATAATAAAACATTTCTTGCTTCTGAAAAAGTATTATCAGAAATATTAAACACTTTCAAGTATTAGCTTGCATGTTTCTTTGCAAACTTAATGTTTTATGCTGAAAGCCAGCAGAGTTTGTGTAACAGTCTAACTAGCTGCTTTGCAGGCAGATGGCCTCCAGGCTCTGAAGCCTTTCATAGTCGACCTAATACACATGCTTCACATCCTACTGATGCCTTTGTTTTACATTTAATGCCAATTCAGGATAGGGATATATCTGCCACAGCCCACTGAGGATGTAGCAAAGTTGCATTATAGTTCCTGAAGGCAGCTGTCTTTTTGGATGAGTCCTCCTAGAATGCTATTAACTCAAGCTAGGAGAAGAAGAATCTGTTTTTACTGCCTCTCTAGAACTTATGGGCAGCTACAAAGAGGATGGAGGCTTTCTCTTCATGAGGGGCAATGTTTGCAAGTTGCATTTGGAGAGGTTTCAATTCAAGAAGTTGTTTTTACTGTGAGAACAATCACTCACAGGAACAACCTCCACAGGGACATGGTAGGAGTCGCCATCACTGGAGGTTTTCAAGCGTGATTGGACAGGGTGCTAGATAATATGATCTATGTTCCTTTTCTAGATAATATCATCTATGTTCCTTTTCCCATGAAAAGTTGGACCAGATGATCTTTTGAGGTCCCTTCTAACCTAGGCTGTTCTGTGCTTCTATGGATTCAACTTTGCAACAGTTAAAGAACAAGGAGTTTTGAGTGGCACAAATCAGGTTGTGTTAAGTTGCAAACCTGATAAGAAGCAAAGGCAAATGCACAAGTTCACTACGCACATCTTAGTCTCAAAGTCTGCATTTGATCCTCCTTTTACAGTAACAAATATCTCATAGGTTAATGTTCTTACTTGTACAAATGACTCATCTTCTTCATGGAACTTGGAATGGCTTTGAGCATCAGCTTGTGCCATATACTTTTTTCCACTACACTGCTTAGTTAGTTTACAGTGATCAATCTCAAGTGCATAACAGTAAAAAAGCTGACTCGTTTATTCAAATTATAGCTCCCAGATAGTACAGATGACAAGTTTGTGTGTTCAAGCGAAAGCTGTTCTAGACAAGAGGCAAAAGACCAATTGCTTGTGAAAATTATATTACAGTGAATGTGTATGTTCCCCACAGCTGTGGCCTCTTGCTAGAGAGACTTCCGTAACATAGATCATCCAGTGATGGATTTTTGTTCAGCTCTTGGCTGTTAGTAGAAGGGCTACTATGTCCTCAATTTGCGTGTTTAGGAAGTAAAAAAGTCAGCGGTTAACATTTATTTTTTTTTTTAACAGATGCAATAATGATTCTTTGGACTTCTAGACGTGACTTCTAGTCCTCGAGCAATTAACTTTCCCACACCATTTGTCTACCAACATACTTCTGACCAGAGAAATATAAAAGCAAGCACTTGTCAGCTTCTGTGCTTCTTCCTTGCGTGCTTGAGGGCTGGATTTGCTCTCATAGTAACCACACTGAGCATGACCTCAAGAATCCTGTGAATTGCACTCTCCCAAAATAGTTTCCCATCCTGTAAGTGCAGCCCATGTTTCTTGTTGCTACATGTGGCTGCAGCAATCCCAAGCATTGCTCTTTTCAGCTGACTTCTGTCACAAACAGCTTTAGATTTTTCTCCTAGATAATTGGTAAAAAGTATGTCTGTAGGACTTAGGCGCACCACCAGGATCTACCAGTGAGACATACGTTAATCCGTTACTTGTGTGTTCTGTAAGAATATGTATTCTGTAAGAATGCTGTATGTTAGGGTAGGTAGTCGTACTGGTTCAAGCAAAAGGTACGCCCAGCAGAGTCACAAAAAATGGATGCGTGGGCAAGAGTGTAAGATGAGCGCGTAAAATACTTCCTCCTTGTACTGTCCTAGCTCATGGAGAGGTACGTTTTCTCTGTGTTTAGTAACACTCACCACTTTTCAACTTCCACAAAATATTTTTTTAAGTAAAAAATCTGGCAAGGAGTAGAACAGTTCAGTGACATGTTGCAGGAGGAAACCTGCAACCTCTTCTCATTTCCTTGGATTCTCATTCCTGTCTGGTCTCATTTTGATGTACCTTCCTACATTGGACAATTCCTGTCCAATCTAGTTGTGTTATATGTTTGGCATATTTGCCTTCTCGTTATTTCTCCAGATTGAAGATGCCTGGTTTCCCTAATGGTTCCTTATAGGGAAGCTATTACATACCTTTCACTTTTCTTGTTTTGTTAATGTCTTCCAGATCTACCTCTTTGAGATGCTGGGATCAGAAGTGTGTAGTGTTCAAAGTGGGGCAGAGCTATGTATTTACACAGTATCACTATTTTTAATTCTTTTCCTGACTTCTAACTCTCTATTCACTTCCTGACAGCTGCTAAGCAGTGAGCTGACCCCTGAATAGAACTAAGACTATCATAACCTCAAGATCTCTCCCCAGTGGTAATAGTTAGCTCTAGTTAGTTTCATTTCATGTGTGATTTATACTGATAAATAAAATGACAAATGAAACTCAGTATTGGGAAGTCTCCCTCAGCCATGCTAATAACTTGGTATTATCCATAAGCTTTGCCACCAGTCTGCTTTCCTCCTTTTCAGATTATTTCTGAGTATGGTGAGCAGCACGAGTCCTGGTGTAGGCTGACATGACATGCCTTATGAAGTAATAATTACACTATATCAATACAACCTTTGAGATGTTGACAAGCTTATTTGGTTTTTATTAAGAAGTAAGGTCATTTTTTCTGTAATGCCATGCTGATTGGCATTCATTTTGTATTCTATTTGAATCTTTACTGCTGATGGGTTTTCCCATCTTCAGGGACTTAAATGCCAGAGCACTGGAGCTCAGATTGAAAGCTGAGAGCTTCTTAGTCAATCTCTTAGACTTTGTACAGAAATTACCTGTTTGTGTAGACTTAGTCTGATTGCTACAATCTCCCACCACCATTGCTTTTAAAATAGAAATAATTTCATTGTATCTAAAATATATTCTTCATTTATTCCAAATACAGAGCAGAAATACTTACTGAATATTCCTGGCTCTACTTGACCTGCAGAGCTAAGTTTTAAAACAAGAGATATAGCACAAAAGCAAAAACTTGTAAGATCATATGTAAAACTTTATTTCAAAATGCTGCTGTTACCATCTTTAACAGATGTTTTTAACACTAAGAGAGCTCGACTGGAAACTACACTTCTTCAGAGTTCTCTTTGACAATAATATTGGGCTGCATTTTATGCATTTGAAGCCAGAATACTGAAGCTTCTTTGGTAGGCTTGGCTAGGAAGTTACCAGGATTAATCTTTGTTTTGCTTTTTGTGTATTTCAAAATGTTCCTTTGTTCGTAAGGTACACATTATGGTTCTCACTGTGATACCTAAAAGGCTACTTGGTGAAGATAAGAAACCAGAGCTCCAATAAGCTATTTTGCACTTCAGCTAAGCAGAGGTTAATTTAACATCAGTTTCTTGCTTTCTGCTGTTCTGTCCAAATGTTGATTATTGACTGAAAGGGCAAATGATGCTTCTCGCTCCAAAATTCATGTAAGCATTAAGCTGTCCGTCTGCAACTGACATTTCTGTGCATATTTGTTACACATTTGAAACTGCTGAGGCTTCAGTGAAATCATGCAGGATCTACTCACATGAAGCATCATTCCTATGCAAGAAACAATTTTTCGTAGATGCTCTGGTTCTGTTAAGCTCCTTTACTGAACAGTAAGGTTAAAATTCTGCTTAGCTTTTTAAAAGCAAATAAAATCAAAGGAAATGTCTTACTGAATCAAATCGGTGGTCTATGGAGCCCGATATTCTCCCTCCAGAAGTAGCAACAAGAGATGCAATTCAGGGAAGCATGTGAGCCTAACTGCTTTTGATTGTTCTTTTTCTCCCTCAGAGGTCCTTCACTATGCATAATGCTTGGATTAGGGATGTTAAAGGGCACACCATGAGAAACTTCCTTTAGCAGAAGTTGTTTGATCCCTCTTGAATCTACAAGTGCTGACTGCCTCCACAGTCATGTGTAGCAGCAAGTTCCTGAAATTCACTGTCTGCTATCTAAAGAAGAAATTCCTCTTCTGTTTAAGTTGATTTAGGTTTATTGAATGCTCCCTAGTGGCTACCATTTTAGGATTCGGTGAGTAACGATCCGATCTACTAGCTTCAATTTTTTTTTTTTTTTTTTTGGTTGGGGGGGGGTGGATTTTTTGTGGCTTTTTTTTTTTTTAATAAGCTCCTTTCTAAATTGAAGTGTTCTGGACCTTTAAGACTCTTATGATAATGCCACTGTTCAAACCTCTTAATCACTTTGATTATCTAAGCTAAACCTGAATCAGTAGACACAACACTTTGTGTTATCTTCATAAGCAGCAACAGCACACAGTGCTATCCTAGATCATCTTTTACCCTCGTAAAGATAATAGAGAGTTTGCGAAGCTGTACTTCTAAAGAATGGAAAAAACACATCACCTTTGAACAAGGTCCACCACATAAGAACTTTAGCAAAATACTGGATTCCCTATTTTAATGAATATTCAGTGTTACTGCCTGTCTATAATTGTGGACCTTATTTATGGTCTTGTGCTTATATGACTTCTTGTAGTACTTGAAAATAAATGTAAGATTTCTAGTTCTTATCCTCAGCTGTTGTTCATGAGTGACATCACCACAAAATAAATTCTCCTACCTGCACTCCAGACTTCAGCATCCTCTGGAATCTGACTGGCTTCCACAGAGCTTGGCTGGCCCAGGTTCTGGAAGCTGGGGCCGCTTGCTGGAAAGCTGAAGTGGCTGTTAGGGCTCTGCGTGTCAGTACGCAGAGCGTCCTCTTTTATGACCTTGGTGAACACCCAGTTCCATTGTTCTGACAACTCAGGCATTTCAAGGGTTGCAGGCACTGTTTTTAGCACCTTATGTAAGGTGTGGTTTTGTTTTTTTTTTTTTTTCTCTCACCCGACACCTGCATTTTTTTTTCTCTCAGCAGACACCTGCCATCTTTTAGTGTGTAACCTATTTTAATTCTTTCTAATTTTTGCCTAGAATGGCATTTTATTTTCTTTCATTGACTGTCTGGCCTTATTCTCTTATCTCTACTTTTTTGATAAGCTGTTTTTCTTTTTTTTTTTTTTTTTTAAGTAATTTTTCAAAAGCTCTGAGTGAGCCAGTTAAGAATGAAAGAAAGAGGGGGCATCTGCTTCCATTCAATGCCAGCAGAAAAACAACAAAGGCTGTTGAAGACACCATTTTCTCCATCTTATAAAATTAGCAGCTTTCAGTCACTCGCTAACAGTTTATGGAAGATCTGTATGATGCAGAACAGTTCTTTAAACAGTCCTCTGGTAAGTATTTCATGTT
>NW_009637042.1:373-707 GCF_000690535.1 Cariama cristata | reverse complement strand
TGCGGGTCTCCCACAGCCCGAGGCTCCTGAGGTGAATAAGCGTGTAGGAAGGAGGACCCCCGCTCTCCCTGAGGACCCCCTGCAGCAGCATCGCCTGGGACAGGGCCCCCCCACTGACCCCCACTTCTCTTCTCTCTTCCCCTCCAGTCTGTATAACGCCGTCGTGCCTTCTTGTGGGCCCTTTGAGGGGCTGAGGCTCAGCAGCCCCTCGCCAGAGCCGTCTTCCCCCGTGCTGCCACCTGGCCCCGGACCCCCGAGCACCCCCGTGGGACTCGTCAGGCTCTTGCTGGTGCGAGGCATCTCTGCCTCGGTGCCAGGGACTGGGTCGTGGTGG
>NW_009637042.1:0-346 GCF_000690535.1 Cariama cristata | reverse complement strand
GCCCTTCCGTGGTCCCGGGGGGCAGAACGGACCCTCGCCCAGGAGCAGCATCTTCAGCTTGAACCTGGTGGAGAAGCTGCGGCGCCTGGGGCTGGACAAGGTGGTGGCCAGAGGGGAGATGTCCTACACCCGGGGAGAGCGCGGGGGAGCTCGGGGCACGCTGACGTGATGGTGCTGCGGAGCCCGCAGGCTCAGGACGAGACGTGTCCTCTTCATTGCCCATCCATGGGGAAACGGAGACAGGACAGGCTTCCAGGCTCTGCTCCTGGTGATGCCCTGGGCTCTTCCCTGGCGGCGAGGACACAACCCTGTGTGGGGCCACCATTACACTGTGACCAGGCTCCCG
>NW_009637041.1:362-687 GCF_000690535.1 Cariama cristata | reverse complement strand
GAAAGAAGCCCCAAGCGAGCGGTGACACGGCCCCTACCATCGTGCTCTTCGATATAGGGCTTGGGTTTCTTTCTCAATTTGGATTTCTTCTTATTGGTCCTTTCCAGGATTTCTTTAATGTGCTGGGTCACTGGGAAACAAACAAAGCGATGAAGACAAGGGAATGGCACGGAAGGGGAAATGCAAATGAAAGCGGGAAGGAAAAGGAAAAGGAACCGAAACGGAACGTGAAAAGAAAAAAAACGATGCGAATAAAAACGAAAACGAGACGGGAGCATGGATAAAAGGGAAACGAAACTAATAAAGAACGAAAACGGAAATAAAA
>NW_009637041.1:0-316 GCF_000690535.1 Cariama cristata | reverse complement strand
GAAAGTGAAAAAATGAAAGCAAAAAATAAGATGAAAATAAAAGTGAAATAAAATGAAAATAAAAATTAGAGTAAAAATAAATGAAAATAAAACCCGGGGTAAATGAAAATGAAAAATAAAAAAAAGTGAAAGCAAAAAATAAAATGAAAATTAAGGAAATAAAACTGAAACTAAAAATAAAAATTAAATTAAAACTAAATGAAAATGAAAATAAAAAATAAAATCGAAATGAAAATGGCCATAAATAAAATGAAAATAAAGACAATAACAATAAAAAATGAATAAAATGAAATAAAACTGAAAATCAAATTAAAAC
>NW_009637040.1:0-877 GCF_000690535.1 Cariama cristata | reverse complement strand
GTCCCTCACCGCCGCGCAGGGCGCCGGGCGGCTGCCGCCTCCTCCTGCAAAGTCTGCGCGGACGCCCTGTCAATCCCTACAACAATTAGGAAAGCTCCCGTTCGTTTCCACCTCGCCTACCTGATTAGCAGAGAATAATAACGCCAATAATACAAATCCAAGCGGCTGAATGTAAACGTTCCCGTAAACAATTAGTGTTTAGGGCAATTCGGGAGTTAACTGCGTGCCTCTCCCGGAAGTTTGTGTTAATCTCTTTAGAATAAATCTAACAGTTATGAATTAGATTAGCCTTGAAAACGTAGCCTAAAGACAAATCAAACAATTTACCCCATCTTTTGTTTCAATATACATTAATTAAGCACTGCTGCCTACCTACACGGCATTCTTGGGTCCCGGCCACCGTGCCGAGCCAACGAGCCTCGCCGCCTTTGTTAGCATTTGCGTCCAACTATTGCCCTCTGCAGGTCAGGTCCCACCCCACCCGCGGCCGAGCGTGGGGCCGGCGGGAGCCGCCGGGCTCAGCGCCCTTCGGGCCCCCTTTTCGAAAAAGATCCAACTTTTGTCGGTTTTGATTCTTCACCACGAGGGCTCGGACGTGTTTCTTTAGGAGGAGCTACGAGCGAGTAGAGCCGGGACCGGGCAGGGCTCCGCTCCGGCTGTCCTCAGCTCCTCTTCCAACCCTGGCCGGCAGAGCAGAAGACAGAACAAGGCGAGGTGTCACTCCGAAGACATGTTGTTTTCTTTCTCCCCTTCTCTCCATACGGCTACGGGAAGCTTCCGAGGCAAAGCCTGCCCTTTCTCCGGGTTTACCGATGAACAAGGCAAGAACCCAGCACCAAACAGGGCCAGGCGGGTGCCGGCGCCCAGGATCCCACCC
>NW_009637039.1:0-4704 GCF_000690535.1 Cariama cristata | reverse complement strand
TAATGATTCTATGATTCTATGATTTGCTATATCTATCCCTACAGCTGAACACATTTGTTACCTGGCTCCTTCTTTGCCCTACTAAATGTGGTAACCACACCAATTGTTTCTCTAGCCCTTTAGTAATACCCCGTTCTCAGTAAGCTGCCATAAATCTTTTCTATAAGGTTTCCAGTTCCCCTTTCTCCCACTGGGGATTTAAGTCATCTGAATCTAGTGCTTTGTTGGCTTTCAGTAGTTCTAATCACCTTCTTATCTGTTTTATGATGAGGGTGAAGCCTTTCAATGATTCACTCCCCCAAACCTAGGAAAATATGCTTCAGTCCCTAGGATGTTATCTTCTTTCCTTTTGCATGTACTGTCATGAAAAAATAATTTAGACTTGCAGCATATTAACCACTAGTTTTCTTCTTTGATCATCTAGTATTCCACCTGTGTCTTTTGTTGTTGTTTTGATCGCATGCTTTTTTTTTTTCTTTTTTTTTCTTTTTTTTGGCTACCCTTTCTCTGTTGTTTTTCTGTTTAGACACTGTCTTTATTTAAATGTTCCACTGTTCTGGTTTTGTCCCATATCTCTTTATTTATTTCCTTCTCTGGGAAATATGAATATCTTGCAGATTCTGCTTTTTTCGCAGAATTTTATGTTTCACTGCTGCATGTTCTTTACAAAATAGCACACATAAGGGCAACATCTCCTCGTGCAACTAAATGACAATCTATAAAATTTCACCTGTAGCTATTTCAGTCATTCTAAATATGTATTTCCCTGCCAAGTGAATATTGTTGCTATGTTTTAAAATATCTCTTTACTAATTGCCTAGAGCTGTAGGACTTAGCCAAAAATCCTATTGTTCCTATCACTATCCAAACAAAAAGGCAATCACATTGCTTGCAATTTTAAAAGCTCTCATTGTATGCTATAAAGTTGGTGTGTGGTGTGTTTTGTTTGGTTTTGGTCTTTTGGAGTCGTTCGGTTTTTTAATTTTACAATGGCACTGGTGCTTTTTTTGTGTGTATGGTAGCACGTTACTCACTCTGGGAGAGGGAACAGAATGAAAATTCGCTGAGTGCAAATGAATCCCACAGGCCACTGGGAAATGCAAGATCAACCTAAATGATCAGATCTGACTTAGGCAGATGAAAATGAACTATAAGTAAAAGCATGGATTGTTAAAGGTTTAGTTACACTTACCCTTTCCTCTGAGATCTATCAAATCATGAACAGTCATCTGTCACTTGCAGATGAAACAAAATTATTTGACTTCCAAACCCGTTCAGTAACATATCCCTTTTCGTAAGTGCTTAGCATCTACATACATTCTGCACACTTTCAGAGTTTGCTTTTCCAGCCTCTATTGCGATTTTTTGGTAATCATACTCCTCTTTGGACTGACACCCTAAAATCCCTATGCTCTTCCTCAAGAGACACCTAAATTTGACCATGGGTGAGCTGTCCTGTGAGGCCACTGACATGGCCTCCCAGAGGTTTAATCTTCCTAGGACACTGTGAGAGCACCTGTATGCTTTGGTGGAGCACAGATAAAGCCTTGGCAACCAGGCTGTGCTTACCAAGTCTAACCGCATGCAGTTTATTCAGTCTTCACTGGAAAGCTCCCTGTATTCACCGTGTAGAGCACGTCTGGCTGGTGGCACCAGCACACTCACATGTTGTGTTGCCAGAATTTCATAACATGTTTCTTCACACTTAATTTCACAGACATAATGCACAGGTCTCTTTGGTTAATATGGTACTGAAGTGCCTATCCTGTTGTATTCATGCACTTACTGCTTGGTGATGAGAAAAGAGAGGCACAGCATCGCCCCATGCAAACCAAGTATATAATTTCAGGAAGGCGTGTAGACCACTACTTGGAGGGCCCAGCTGGGATCGGAGACCACTTTGTTGGTCTAAAATCATAGAATCATAGAATCATAGAACCATTATGGTTGGAAGAGACCTCAAAGATCATCAATCGTATACCTGATGCCACCATGCCCACTAAACCGTGTCTTGAAGAGCCACATCTAAATGTTTTTTGAACACCTCCAGGGATGGTGACTCCACCACCTCCCTGGGGAGCCCATTCCAATGCTTAACAACACTAACAGTGAAGAAGTTCTTCCTAATGTCCAGCCTGAACCTCCCGCGGCGCAACTTTAGACTGTTTCCTCTTGTCCTATTACTCGTTACCAGGGAGTAGAGACCAACCCCCACCTCACTACAACCTCCTTTCAGGTAGTTGTAGAGGGCGATAAGGTCTCCCCTCAGCCTTCTTTTCTCCAGACTAAACAACCCCAGCTCCCTCAGTCGCTCCTCCTAAGACTTTTTCTCCAGGCCCTTCACCAGCTTTGTTGCTCTTCTCTGGACATGCTCCAGCAGCTCAATGTCCTTCTTGTATTAAGGAGCCCAGAACTGGACACAGTATTCAAGATGCGGCCTCACCAGTATGGAGTACAAAGGGATGATCACTTCCCTAGTCCTGCTGGCCACACTGTTTCTGATACAGGCCAGGATGCTGTTGGCCTTCTTGGCCACCTGGGCACACTGCTGGTTCATGTTCAGCCGGCTGTCGACCAACACCCCCAGGTCTTTCTCTGCTGAGCAGCTTTCCAGCCACTCATCCCCAAGCCTGCAGCGTTGCATGGGGTTGGTGTGCCTGAAGTGCAGGACCCGGCACTTGGTCTTGTTGAACCTCATACAGTTGGCCTTAGTCCATCAGTCCAGTGTGTCCAGATCCCCTCTGCTCCTACCCTCAAGCAGATCAACACTCCTGCCCAGCTTGGTTTCGTCTGCATACTTACCGAGGGTGCACTCGATCCCCTCGTCCAAATCATCAATGAAGATGTTAAACAGAACTGGCCCCAACACTGAGCCCTGGGGGACACCACTCGTGACCGGCCGCCAACAGGATTTAGCTCCATTCACCATCACTCTGGGCCCAGCCATCCAGCCAGTTTTGTACCCAGCAAAGAGTACACCTGTCCAAGCCATGAGCAGCCACTTTCTCCAGAAGAACGCTGTGGGAAATGGTGTTAAAGGCTTTACTAAAGTCCAAGTAGTCCACATCCACAGCCTTTCCCTCATCCACTAAACAGGTCACCTGGTCATAGAAGGAGATCAGGTTGGTCAAGCAGTACCTGCCTTTCAAAAATCCATGCTGACTGGGCCTGATTACCTGCTTGTCCTGTACGTCCCGTGTGATGGTATGCAAGATAATCTGCTCCATAACCTTCTCCAATACCAAGTCAGACTGACAGACCTGTAGTTCGTCAGATCCTCCTTCCCATCCTTCTTGAAGATGGGCGTCACATTTGCTAACTTCCAGTCAACTGGGACCTCCCTGGTTAGCGAGGACAGCTGACAAATTATTTAAAGTGGCTTCTGAGTGCTATATATAACTCTAAATAGACCTTTTATACTATAAAGAAATCCAGTAGTGACTCCAGAATTGAAAGCATGATGAAAATTATTTTGAAAGGATGACTAAGACTTATTTCATATGGCAATTCTTTTATTTCATGCAGTAATTATGTTTAAAGGCTAGGAATGAAGTTTTTTCCTCAGTGAGTCCTTGGAGGGGAGCTGACTTTCTATTCAACAGTTTCTAATAAGATAGAGAATTACTCTTTTCAACAGAAGCAATATCTTTTTTTAGCACAAATATAGCTGAAAGATTGATTTATGTGAGGACATATTGTGTGAGCCCTTAGTGGGTTTTTTCTGTACCATTAGCTTTTAAACTTTTTTTTTTTTTTTTTTTTTTTTTTTTTTTTTATTAAGCATGCTTTTTTTTTCACATCAGAGACAAAACATTCATATGCCTTATGGTTAAAAACTAATTTTTGTGCAATACTGAGTACTAACTCTGTGATCTTGCCATAATATCTTGATGGTGGAAAGGAGGAAAAAGCTTTCTGTAATCTGCCCAAAGACTGTTTCTTCAGCAACCTTCAAGTTTGCTGTTGATGCTTTTCAGATAGTTCATGAACAAGCAAATCCATCTTAATCTATTTTAATGGTATTTGCATTCAATCCATTTTATGTATCAAATGGATTTGCTCCACAAAAATCTTTCCAGAACTCCGTTGAAAGGGAATTCAGAAAACAACCTCTAAACACCACAATAATGTATATTTTTTTCTTAAGGTTAAAAAGTGTAGTTTAATGTTTACACTTTTCAAGACTCTGTCAGTTTTGAAACTCCCAAGTACTTCAGAATGGCTTTTATGTCTCTAACTAATCTAAAATTAAAGTCCTGAGCTTGAGAGCTGATGTCCTTCAAGTACCGGGTCAATACTCAATACCTGAGACTTCTCATAGTGCTACCTGGATGTAAAAAACAAGCAGGGCTCAAGTACTAAGCAGGGATATGTTCACTTTGGATGCCAGGGGAATGAAGTGCTGTCTTCAAGCATTTAATTTAATTTTTGTTTGTAAGCATGGGGCAATGCAGTAAGAGACTACAGCTGCATTATTTTGGAGGTGAGTTGAACTGCTTTCAAATAGCATTGTCACTGTCTGCCTTCTGCCTCCCTACAGCCCAAGAGTAAGTTTGGCATGGGTGCTGTGGAAAAACGCTTGTAAAGAGAAAAATGTCACATTAGTAAAATCCATGCAATAAGATAGAAAGTTTAAAATCTGCTTTTCTGTTTGGTCTTCCTCCAAGACAGTTTTTGGCCAAAAAAGAACACCCCCCCTGCCCC
>NW_009637038.1:3159-3890 GCF_000690535.1 Cariama cristata | reverse complement strand
GGCTGCGCTGAGCCACTGCCCGCAGCCGGGCTTGCAGCTGCCCCTGCTCCCTGCCCACTTTATGTATTTACGTATATACACAGACACTTAATGTGTGTATATATTTAGTATATATTTAAACACATGCATACACACACACACATATATATAAAAATCTGCTTTATATGTATCAAAGTCTCCTCTGCAGGGAAGCTGCCTTCTCCCTGCAGCGGGGCTGGCTCTCTGACCCAGTAGGTCTCCTGTATCTCTTGCAGAATCGGGGAGGGTAAGTGGTCACCCAAAGTTGATTAGAGGTGTAAGAGGGGATCGTTTTGTAATTGTGCAGCAAGGAGTCTCTCGGATGTTTCATCCTGTGCGTGAAAGATGTGCAATGGGATGCTCGCTGTGAGGATGGGGATGCTAATAGCTACTTCAAGAAAAACTACTGTTTTTTTTTCCCCTGTACTCAGTGAATATTTCTGTTGTAGAGTATTTTATGGCTGAATTTGGAAAGAGGGTGGGGGGAGGAAGTGTGAGAAGATGAGGGGAAAAAAAAATTAAAATCAAAGTGTTGATAAAGTAGTTCAATGCTCGGCATGAGTTTAATGGCAGAAAACTGGGGTCAGTGCAGAGCTGGATGGGAGAGAGTAAAGCGGTCAGCGCTGGGGATTCAGTGCCCGTGGTTGAGGGAGAAGGAAATAATGATTTCTGGGGAGGAAAAGAAAATAATGTAAAAAAAGAGGGAAGGGTCA
>NW_009637038.1:0-3128 GCF_000690535.1 Cariama cristata | reverse complement strand
GTGCCCGCGCCGTCCTGTGCCGTCACCCGTCGGAGGGGTTTCACGCTGCATCCCCTTCCTGCCTCAGCTGAGTTCCGCTGAGGGAGCTCACGGAAACCCTTGGCTGGGAAATGCGCTGTAATTGCTGTTATTTCATTAATGAGGCGCCGTACCCCTTTCTCCCCTGCGCAGGGAAAGGCCTGGAGCCACACACCGGCAGCCAGCTCGTCTCGGCAAGCGGCAGATGGTGCTCTGAGCCCGGCTATGCCGCCACAGAGTCCTCCATCCCTTCTTCATCCCTCCTTCATCCCTCCTCGGTGAAATACAGTCCTGCCGAAATCACAGGCCGCGGTGGGGGGAATGCTTTTCTGCTTAATGCAAAGTATAAATTATTCATTTGCTGAGTGCTGAATAATAGAAAGCGGGAAGGGGACAAAGGGGGACGTAGCTTAGATGACGTAGTAGGACAAAAACCCCCAAAACCTCCAAGTAAAAAATAAATAAACAAAAAACGAAACAAGGACAGCCCTGTTGCACTTCAGCAGACTTTGATCAGAACAAGTGCCCCAGACTGTATTGATGTGTTTAAGTCTTTTTGGAGGGCACAGTCGCCGAGCACAGCAGATGTCTGTGAGCTTACAAGTGCAAAGGCAGGTACAAGCCGGGGGGATTAGTCGAGGTGCAGAAGAAAGGGAGCTGCCGATTAGAAACGTTTACAAAACGGGACACAGATGTTCAAAGGGAACTTCTGGTGACGGCAAGATGTAAGAAAATCAGTGTCAAAAAACCACGGTACACACAAAATCAACATTTTAACCACTACCTCTTAATTTCCCCTCTTCTTTCAAGTGCTGCGATTCCTACAAGTTACGAACCCGTGAGGCTCCATGCGAGATGCGTTTGAAGAGGGTTGAGGTAAGCTGATGCCAGGACCTGTGGCTGCTGGAGGCAGAAAATCCCAAATATCCCAGGAATGTGCTTCGGGAGGGCTGTCAGGTGGTGAGGGTGAGAGCAGGGGCTGCAGAGCAGGGTCTGTTCTGGTCACCGCAGACTGCCGAGATGCTCCCAAAACCACCCTCTGATGTCACCCCATGGCTCAAGGGCTGCCTTGGCCCTGGCTGCCAGTGCTGTCATGTCCCAGCCCCAACTGCCGCATCGATTCCAGGTCAAACCACCCCGTGGGCAACATCATGTCAAGGAATTGCCGTGTTTTCTAGGTTGTTAAGTCCTTTGCTCTTTAATTCTTTGCCTCCTGAACACCCCCAAGGTGTGTTATAATCACCCCAAAATGCAGCTGCTAATTGTTTGCTGTCCCTGGGGGCGAGGAAGAGTGGAGTTGCATTAAATCGCAATAATCAAGAGCTGCTGTAACAAATGAACTTGAACCTACTTGACAGAAGGAAGCAGAGGTGCTACCTCCCTCTCTGCGAAGGGCCGTGTTTAGTGGTAATCTTATTTGTAATCTAATCAATATGTTTACTGAAGGAAAGAATATCATCAAGTATTACTTTAAGACACTTCAGGGAGGTGACACCGTTCACAACTTGAATGTAAGCGCGTTAGCTGACTGCATTTGCAAAGAGGAAAAATGCTATATTTTATCAGGGCTGGCAGAGGGGCTTATCTGGGGAGCAAGGGGGGGGCCCTATCTGCTTGGGATATCGAGGACGGACTACCCCGTTTGAGCCCCTCCTTGGCCCCCCATCCCTCCATTTCCAAGTGCCCTGGCCCTTTCCCGGGCTCATGGGCAGGTGGTTACCTCCAGCCTGCTGTGGCTGGTACTGATGCCTGCCCTGAGGCAAGTCCATATCTCCTGTCCCGTGAGGCTGGAGAGGTTCATTTCATAAAGGTGATGTCAAAAGAGTTTATTTTTCCATAGGAGTTCAACACATTGTTATAAAACCCCAAGCTGTGCTTTCCATCAGCGAAAGACAAGTGATGACATCTTGCCTTCAGCCTGTCTTCTGCTTTTGCTACTTGCTTTGCTTCACGCTGATGCTGGGAGAACCCCTTGACTTGAGTCAACACCAAAATCATGAACTCTTCCCATCACGACCACCCCACACCGAGCAGAACCAGGTCGGGCTGTGAGGGGCACGTGGCCGGGGAGAGCAAAGGCGATGGGAGGAGGAGGGCAGGCAGGAGCCGGCAGCGCCGTGGGCAGGACCAGCCCTGGCACCGAGGGCAGCTGCTGCAGCAGGGTCACCCGCATCAGAGGACGAGGTTTAGAGGAATCGCCTCTTTGAAGGAAGAGTGTCGGCGAGGAGGAAACACTTTTGGAAGTGGAAATGGTCCAAGGCAAAAGCCCCATTGGCTCTGTAAGTCACTGGAGAGGGAAATGTTGGCGGCTGTCCCCCAGCTGCGGGCAGGCGGAGGAGAGCAGGGCTTGTCCCTGCAGGTGAGGGTCCAGGGGCAGCCTGTTGGCTTCAGATCCCTCCCTGGATGGAGATCTTTGTGAGAGCCAAGATCTCCCCTCCAAAGACCCACTGGGGGAAAGCTCCCAAAATCCCAGGGCTGCACAGTTTGCTGCAGGAGCAGTTTGTTGGCACCATCCCGCACAGCTGCCAAGCGTCAGCCTGGCTCAGCAGAAGCACTGCTGGAAAGGGGGTCCTTGGTGGTCAGAGGGGGTTTGAGGACTCTGTCCCAGCCCAGTGCTGACACATTATGGCCTGGGATGGCCACTGGCCACCTCCATATCACACATTTCTTGTTAATTTGATGCTGTTAGTTAGGACCTGCTGCTGAAAAAAACTAGGGTTTTCTGAGAATTGTTTGTCCGCTGCTTCCAGGGCTCTTGGAGTGGGCTATGATGTGCTCAGGCCATCAGAGCTATAAAGGCACAACCTGCCAGCACCGGTGATGGAGACTGATGAGGGATAAACGACAAAGGCAAGTGAGGACTGTGCCAGCCCCAGCGGCTCGAGGACATGCGGCTGTGGGGATGAACATGGGGATGAAGAAGCAGCTGTTGGAAGGTGCGTTTTCAGAGCCATGTCCCCCGGGCAGCCCCAGCTGAGACAGGAATCAGAAGTATGAAAAATCAGACATAATTTTTTTGTGTGTGTTCAGGAAAGTTTGAAGGCTGTAGTAAAATCTTAACAGGGCAACACATAATCATAGTATCATAGAATGGCTTGGGTTGGAAGGGA
>NW_009637037.1:453-951 GCF_000690535.1 Cariama cristata | reverse complement strand
CGCCTGCTCTCCCCCCGCCTCGGTCCCGGGGTGCTCAGCGCATCCTTCTGGAGATGGGGCTGAGCCCGCCGGGCAAGGGGGTCCTGCCAGCCTTTGCCGCCAGCCAAGAGCCCCAGCACGGACCATGGGGCAGCCACCTCCCCTCGCAGAGTGGGACCACACCAGCACTGGACTGGGACCACTCCATTTTAAACAGTTTTTGACACAGTTATTGAAAGCCAATTCTCTGTGACTGGTCTCACCGTTCAATAAATGGCTTAAGCGAGAGTCCAGCCTTCGAAGAGCATCACTGGGTGCACAGGGGAGCTCAGGGCTGGTGTGGTGGGTGACTGGGGTGCAGGGGAGCTGGGCTCCCCTGCCGGGCACCTACCTGGCTGGCATGGCCACACAGGGACACTTTGCTTTATTTCCCTGGAATAAATGTTAAGGGAAAACCAGTGTACTAGTGTCAAGTCCTGGGCCGTGCCACCACAGCTGGGGCTGCGGAGCAAGGACCGG
>NW_009637037.1:0-440 GCF_000690535.1 Cariama cristata | reverse complement strand
GACGGGTACAGAGGCAGGATGGCTCCAGCAGCACCCATCGCACCAGGGACCGGGTATGGCTGGGGAACTCCCCCCTGGCCCTTCCCATGTAAGCTGCTCCCTGGGTCTTACCCAAGCACAGGGTGACGAGCCCTGATCCTGCACAGGGGCTGAAGCAAGAGGGGCTGGGGGCTGAGCAAGCCCCCCCCTGCAGCACACGGACCTGGTCCCCACGCACCAGCCCGGAGCAGTGCAGGGGCACAAAGGACAGTCAGAAGGATGCCACACAAGCAGAGTTAAAATTACTAAAATACCAGTTTGCATTTATTCTCCCAGTTAGGCAGTTCAGCTTACTGGTGCCAAGTTTGTGACTGATGCAGACTGGAAGAAGGCACCGCTGGCAGAGGCACTGCCCCAGCACGGGTCCCAGGAGCGGAGCACTTCTGGCAGCGGCCGAGCAC
>NW_009637036.1:0-31864 GCF_000690535.1 Cariama cristata | reverse complement strand
TTTTTTTTTTCCTGAAAATGTCTGCTTTCTGTGGAAAATTCTGGTGGTTACTCAAAGGTTTCAGCTGAAATTTGTGTCAATCATGTGCAGTTTTGTAGGCCAAAACTGGAAAATTTATGTGAGGAAGATCTCAAACCAGCTGTAGTGGTGAGCACAGGGGAGAATTCCACATTTTTCATGAGGTGGGATGCTTCTTTGAAAGAAAATATGTGCCTGTGCTACTAGCATTATACATAGAAAACCTGATATAAGCAGAACTACCCGTGATCTTTTTGACCTAAAATACAGTTGTCCTCTTTGTTGCTATTTATTTTTAATGTTAAGGTAGACTGGCCATCAAAGTTAAGTAACATACACACTTCTGTAACTTTGCCACCTCCAAACAGAAACTGTTAGTTTTTGTCAGTCATTTGAAGTAGAGATAATGTCTGTTTGCAGTAATTGCATCTGGTATCCATCAGTATGTTTTGTTAGTAACGTTGTGGTTCTACCTGATGGGGAATGGCTGAGGTTATTGAGCTGCTTCTGGAAATCCTGACCCCCTCAAGCAGCACTGCCTTCTGTCAGTCATGGCACAAGTTGGTAGAGAGGCAAAACTTTACTTACAACATGGTATGGCCTATAATTATTTCCTCTCAAGACCTGTAAGATCTTCCCTGTTTGCCAACATCCAGAAATGTCTCCTCTTATTATGTTTAATTCAAAGTGGGTGAATTGCTTGACTGTTTTGAATGAAATTATGTATGCACGTAAGACAATATACCTGCTTAACAGAATTGCTGATTGATGTCTTATTTTAGCTCTGTGGGTAAAACTTTGGATCTTTGATTTCCGTGAAGATTTTCAGGGATGGTTTAAGCATCATAATAAAACTCACATGTTGTTTTAACTAGATGGTCAAAATAACCATGAGTGAATAGACTTCTTAAAAGTGTAACAGCCCCTATATAAAGAAAGACTGGTAGGTCATTTGTGAATAGATTAAGCATCTGTGAAACTCTTTTTAAGATACAACATAAAAAGACTTTATTAGAAAGTGAATCTTTACCTGAGGAAACATTTTGAAACACTCTCCAGTTATTCAGTTAAAGGTTTGTTTACAATAACATGTGGCATTATATCCCCTTTAGTAAAAATATCTTTTCACATTGTTGAAGAAATGTGTATCAGAAGCTATGTTTAAAAGCTATGTCATCACCTTATGTCTTCTATTGTATGAAAGTCATGAAATCTCTTGGATATGTGCTAGGACTCAACATAGGTTTACAGAAGTTCAACATTGGAAAGACTAACATGTACCTACTCTGAAAGTGGGACAGATTTTACTCCATTGCTTGTTTTGAGTAATACCCTATTTTGTAACCATCAGGGTAGAACTTAGCCTGAGGGAGGCTGAACCCACATTTCTTGTGTTGTGCTGGAAGCAATTCCCTTCATAGTAGCTGTTCTACATTTTCTTTTATTTTTTTCCCCAAAATTGATTTTCCTTTCACATGGGTTTTATAAAAAGAGGAATAGAGAAGGGTGCTGTATAGCAATGTAAAACAGCATGGTACCAGCTCAGACTGAGAGCTTCTCTCACTCTCAGAATGACTGATACCAGTGCCTCTGAAGGAACACAAAAGCAAGGTCAGCAGTCAGCTTCCCTGGGTATTCTCTCCTAGTCTCCAATGATTTGTGCCAAAGGTAGTTTCTGAGCTAGAGGTGGTGTGTTTGTGGCATCTTGGTGGCAAATGTTTCAGAAGAAATAAAAAAAAGTTGAAAAATAATTAGGTCTAATGATCTGTTACTGGTATTTAAGGTACATTTTTAAATGATCTATGCTCAGAAGAATTCCCTAAAATACTTTAATGTATTCTAGGTTTTCAGTTCTTGTCAGTGGGCTGTTTACTTCTAACTATTTAATTTTTGCTTTTCAGAGGAAGATGTAAAAAAACTCACAGAAGGAGTTGCTATTTTAATTTTACCTAGTGATGATCTCATTTTTAGAATTCCTGATACCTACCAGCCTGAGTGTATGTCCCTTTTCTGTTCTCCTCTTGTCCATACCCTCAGAATGATGCACAATTATTCCATCTAATTTGGGTGCTGACTCCATGTTGAAGAGGTCTTGATGGTCTACTGATACCTGAAAACTCTGGTAAAACACCAGTGATGTTGGAATATGCCAAATCCTGTCCACTGTACAAATTACCATGGCATCTAGCTGATGTAGGATATGAACTGCATGATCATCTTGCCTGTGAAAATATTAAGCCTGAAAATCATTGAGAAGTAGAGATTTCAGCAAACTTTCATAAAACTTCCTATGCAGTGTTAACTCCTTTTGTTTAGCAGCTGAGAAGCTTCTCAACATGAAAGGTCTTCCTCGAATTGTGCACAAAGCTTTTACAACTGCTGTCATCAAAAGATTCCCATGCAGTCAAGAGTTTCTTGATGTCCAAGAAATTTCTCCAAATTCTTCCTTATTTCTGTTTTCAGTTTTGAGAAATGTTCCTCTACAGTAGGACTTCCAGGGACTTCGTTTCCTGCCCAAACTCAAATCCACATGATGGGAGGGAGAGAAGGGGCTATTTCAGTATTTCAGGCTTTTGTTTCTAGTCTGATTGTTCAGTGAAATGGCAGATGGTGAGTCTATCTGTGTCCACTATAAAAACTAATACCATGGCGTGAGCTTCTTTCTTCCCTGGCAGGGAAAGAAGAAAAAAAGCAGAATCAGGCAAGGAATTTGGCTTGTATGCCAGGGAAAATTTACAAGCAAAAGCAGTTAAGTTCATATATAACTCTTTTCAGACTTTAATGTTTTGCAGAATCATTTTTCATCTATTGAGTAGTACTGTCACAGCATCAGAAATTTAATTTTTACATATTTTCATTATGTAGTCTTGTGCAGCTCTCGCTGATAACAGTCATTTGAAGTGTCAGTGCAACTGATGAAATCAGATGGGCCATGAAAGGTTTGGTTTGAAAGCTGTCACTGAGATGTATAACATATTTTTTTATTTTGCAGTTGCTTCATAAAAGTTTAAAAACAATGCAAGGTAATGTACATTCATTCATTCAGTAATACAAATTGTTCTAAGAGATACTTTTTTATTTGTATAATATAGCTTTAGGGGTGAATTAGTTACTTTTATTAATGAAAAATTAACATCCACAAAGAATTTTGTGGTGTACTCTGTGCATTTAGCACTAGATTTTTGAGGATTGCTCAACATAGTTGAGTCACAGGATTTTTGAAACATCTGACTTTAAGTGTCATAATGGGAGCTGCTGAGCTTTAAGCACTTTGAAAGCCAGGCCCTTTTGCGGTTGTTCAGAATTTAAAATTAGTGAGCTGTTTTAAAAATCTGTTTTCCACCTGGTATATTTTCTTTATCATGGATAAAGTCTCTATCAAGGAAGACTATAATCAATTAAAACTATTTTTCCTTTTAATTAAATGTGACACTGCTGGTGTGCTTCTCCATCACTCTCCCAATTAGTTTGGGAACAGCAGGAGACTCTATTTTCTTGGAAGTAGCCCTCGATACTCATTTCTCTTGATTTTATGCTGTTGTTTTCATGGTCCGTACCTAGACATATACAAGATAACAGTGGGCAAGACAAATACTTATATAATTTTAAGAAACATGACCTTAGAAGATAAGTGTTCATCTTCCAGTTTGCCCTGAGCAAAAGATGTGGCTTTGCTGTTTGGTATACATTTTGAGTCTACTTAATTTTCCTGTAATAATTAGGAGGGAATTACTTTTTAGTTTCTTAGAGAATGCTGAAAAAGGAAACAATGCTACAAAATCAGTCAGAGTACCTGTGGAACTGGGTTGCAAAATCAGGTCCAGCGTCACAGATTTTGTTCTCAGGATGTTCTTTTCTATGGTGCTTTGTTTACTCCATGTCTCTGCTGAAGAGCTCTGCCTCTCCAACATAACCAGTGTTGCACAAATGTCTTTCTTCTGGTCAAGAGGCAACTACTGGAAGTCCTTTCTTATTCTGTATTTTCATTTATTTGCTAACTCTGTCACTGATAGTCATTAGTTGAAGCATTGACTGTCCATGAGCTAACACACTGTTTAAGCTTGATTATCTACAGAGTAAATGGCAAAGGCAGACATCTAGCATTTTAACTTACTTTTCTGCACACTCTTATATCCTGAGAGGAACAGTTCACCCACTTCCAGCTAGGTATTCTACTATTCAAAAACAAAACAAAAAATATCTTAGGGGAAGGATAACTAGAGTAAAAGGGTTCAGTGACTGAGATATCGCCTTTTAACACAGCAGAACCAAATACAGTTCTCTTCTTTTTCACATTTCCTGGATAACTTTCAGCAACTTCTAAAATCATTATTGGCATATTAGCTCAAAAATGTGATGGAAAACGTAGTTGCCAGGTAGCTGTGGCTTCCACACCTTATCTCCTTTTACCTATGGAAAGAATTAATTGGGATGCAGTAATTATGTGGGAGAAATCAGAGTCAACTGTTGCCCTTTTAAAAGATAGCGCATAGTTGTTTTGCTGTTGCAGCTCAGCTAGGCCCTGTAAGGTTAATGTGCTCAGTATGACTTTCAATCTTTCTTTGATCCTGAGTGACAAGGATAAGGTAATGAGGACCATGTAAATATAGACTGTTTCTCTTTTGACAAGAACCAGGGAACATAAATAGGCATTTAATTTATCTGTAAGTATTTTCTTACTTGCTATCAAATAAAGCCCATTGAGATTAAGATATTAACAGAAAATTACCATGTTAATGTTCTTATTTCAAAAACAAATAGGCAAAGCCCACAGAGGAGAAATATTTCTGAATTTCTGGGAGTATTAGAAACACTGCAGAGCAAAAAATCATGAAAATTACTTGACAGAGGACTGCTAACTACAAGAGACTTAAATAACAAATGGGCATATCATAAAAAAAAATCAATACTCAGGAACACAGAAAATAGAGATGGAAAAGATATATTGGGTCATATTCGGCATCTCCTGCTAGAGTACAGTTGTTCACTGCAGTGTATCTTTTATCCAGTGTAGCCTTAAATTGTTCAAGGCAAAGGAAATTCCTCTACTTCCTTTGGGAGTGTCTGCCACAGACTGAAAATCTCACTGTCAAGGGATGTTTCCAGACGTTTAACCTAAATTATGCTCATTTTCCAACCATTAGTGCCGAAGTTCCCTCATTGATGTTTATACCTCTCAGAAGGACCTTGCCATCATAGTCCCTTCAATATTGTTTGCTCATTATACAAACAAAAGCAAGTCTCTGGAAATTGATAGGAAATGACAGGGCAGGGTGGTGCTGTTACACCATAGTTGCTAGAATAGCAACGTGCACATATCTACACTTGCATCTTTCCGAGTTCCATGGTTAGAAGAGCACCTTTCCAATAGGATGAATAAGCCGGAGGGCTATGTGTGACCATACTGCTTCCAAGTAGGTACTTCAGGTATCCCTGTCTAGCATTGTGTTGGAAAGTGTACACTTACCCAAAATGAGATGTATGGAACCAGAGCGTAACACGGTAAACAAAAGCATGGCTGTTGCTACCCAAGTTTTTCAGGATGCTCTGAGAGACGGGTATCTCTGGGAAATTCTGTAGATTTTAATTTTGTGTTAGAATAAATGATACATTTTGATTAACACCTTCTTGTAAAAGAATTAAGATAGCAGAGGTATGGAGAGGCCAAGCTTTTGTGGAGTGTGGGTTTATGTAGGAAGAAATACATTACGCTACTCAATCCCTCACGTTGGTACTCTCTAGACTTTCTGTGGGCTTTCAAACTAAATAATTTTAAAATTTCAGCTGTAATCACTTTCTAGGACATGCCCTTCTTATTCATTATCACACCATAACTTTGAAGCAGGCCGATTTTAATGTTTTGGCATCTGTTAGCTCAATTGCACCTCAAAATGGTATTTCATTGTATTCAGTTAGATAGATGTATTGTGTCAAAAGCATACAAATGACAGGTAAATGCAAAATGTTTTTATTTCCTTGAAACCTTCCCTTGAAGATGCCCTTTCTTCCCTTAGACCTTTTCATTGTCTTTGAATACCAGTGACACCTTTAGCTCCACCCCGTCACATAATTTTCCTGTATCTTAGAGTCTTGCTGCCAGATGAGGACGCTGGACAGCGGGATTGGAACCTTTCCGCTCCCTGACTCAGGGAACCGATCTACAGGGCGACACATTTCTAAGCAGGAATCAACCTCGGAAACAGAAGTCCTTGCACCATCTGAGCAAGTTCTTCTTTCAACTCCTTCAGTAAAAGCCAAAACTCTTGAGCGAGAAGTGCCTTCAATAGCTAAGAGCCAGGAGTCTGTGGAAAACATAATTAGTCACTCAACATCTGATCCGGCCATGACTGCCAAAGGTATACGACCTTTTCAAAGTCGCCTTCCAAAACCAGCTTCCTCAGGTAAAATGTCAATTACACTGAAAATCACATTATTTCTGCCCTGACGTCTGTTTTGATTAGCAGAAGTCCTATAATAATGACAGTTGATAACAGAAATGTTAAATGCATAGCAGAAGATATTCTTTTTGTGAATGCATAAGGTTAACAAGTTTGTGACCTGAGCTGTGTGGAAATTTTGTTACACATAATGCTTATCTGAGGAAGAAAAATGTGTTAAGTACTTAAATCCTTTCCTCAAGAAACAGTACTTGAAGAAAAAACATGTGCCAGCCTTGGAATTTGACTTGAATAAGAATGCAGATGTTCAACGATATTAAGGATCAGACTTTGTGGCAAAGTACAAAGCATAACCATGTTGTGACATAGGAAAGATACATTCATAAAGACTTGCTTTTGAAACCAGATTTGGACTAGAGACTTACTTGGCCTCAATGCATAAATTCTGCCCCAATGAATATATGGCATTGACTTCAAACAAGACTCTTACTACTTTACTACATTATACAAATACATTTCTATATATGAACATAAAATACCTTACTTTCACTTATCAGCTACGTGTGTGTTTAAACTGTAAAACAAAAGTTAACAAAGGAAGAAAAGGACTAGCAATCCAGCAAAGCACCAACAAAAAACTTTATATTAGTAAATAGTTCCATTGAACTCTGTGCAATTTTTTATAAATGCACGTTGACCATTTATAAATATTTTTGAAGGTTTTTGAGTTATAACAGGGAATTTTTCATAGTTAGCATAATAGATATGGTACAAAACCCAGTAAAATAATTGTTTTAATGGAGAAAAGTATTGTTTTATCTTGACCAAATGCAATGTCATGTATTTACTGGGGTTATGGTTGTTAGCACTTTGTCAGCATAATTATTTATTGCTGCTATAAAAGTTGTGAGTGTTTAACTTGCATAAATCTGTATCACTGTATCTGTAAGAAAGATTCCATGTAATTAACATGTAAGGTTAAATACCAACTTCAAGCTTAGTTTAAGGCCATCAAATATGTGTTCTGCTAATGAGCTGATGTATATTGAGCCTAGGAGGAAAGAAGCCTCTTTTATATGTTCACAAGATGTGTAACAGAAGATTTCTAATTAAACATCTTAGAACTTAGTTGATTTAACAATATTCCCAGTGCAGTATTGTAATGGTATAATAGACTGCAAACACACATTGTATGCTTCATTGCAGACTCCCCTACTTGTTTCAAATCAAAGCTAAATAAAAGATATTTTAATACTTAGTATTTTTTAAATAAATGTACTGTTAATTAATGGTAGAGCTAAGAAGGATTCAGAAGATAAATCGTAGTTATAGATTATATGCTACATGCTTGAATAGCCACATGTGTGACCTCAATCCAGCAGTGTGCTACAGAGTAGAGTCCATGATTAAACACTGTCATTATAACAAATTGAACAGAAACTGCAAGCATTGAATTGCTTCATAAGAAGTCAGTAGCAGTAAGATTGTTCTGATCTTAATGCTAATATTCACTGCACCAACCTGGTAAGGTTTGTATCTTAATTAAATTGTCATGAAGAGATGTTTAAAAAAAGTAGTATTCATCAGATGGTGGGGTCAACTCATTGTTTACTGGAGTATTTTCATTTGATTCTTCTCTTCCTCACTATCTCATCCAAATTACAATTACCACTTTATTTCATATGCACCATATATCTTCTTTGATGTTCCGATTATACACAGTGCAAATATAGCAAATAAAAAGGCTAACTTTCTGCTAGAAAGGTACTTCTAATTATATTTATGTTAACAGACTGTTCTCTCTCTGAGAGAGAGAGAGAAAATAGCAAAGCAGATCCTACGATGCCCAGAAGTAGTTATTGAATGTTGTTTCTTACTTGAAAGAGTATATATTTTTTAAATAATAGAAGGATTTAAATTATTGTCTTCCTCTTCTTTTCTTAACTGGAAAAAGCTTTGGATCAAATTCTGCTACTGTAGCTGTTAGAATTATTCCAGTAAGTTAGTAAGTTGTTCCTTTGAGTAGTAAGATATTATCTGACATAATGACAGTATCATGACTTGCCCCCAGTTTTTACTGAATTATAATTGAAAAACTGTCATGAAGATGCTGATGAGACCTACAATTTAAATAATGTCTCTCTTAATTCAGGAATAATTAACCTTGCAAAGCAAAGTGAACAAGAACCAAGTTCTGTGACCTCTGCCTCATTACAGCATACTGAAGAAACTGTGGAAAATAGAAAAGTTCTTCCAGAGTGGACCACCAAGAAAACTACTAAAACAAAGGTATAAGTTAAGAAGTGTCATATATTAAATGAGATATGTAATATGGTGTAAATAATCAGAAATGGTGAATATTTTTAGTATAGTGGGAAGAGTAACTAGCAATCAAACAGCTACATTTACTTTCTTGCCCTTCATTTGCAATCTCATTATTTATTAGTAATAATAATACAGCACCCAAAGGGACTTTGTCCTCATGGTTTACAAACATGTTTTAATTAAAATCCTCACAGGCATTTTATAGACAAGGAAATAGAGGCCTTTTACCCTGTTTTTCTCTTCAAGAAACTTGTTCGTTTGCTTTCTGTGAGCTCCGGATCTCTTTTTTTCCCCAGGCCTAGATTTCCTTGTCTGTATGGCTGCGTAGTATGAGCGTTTGAGCAGATGTGCTATGAAAGTATTGTGAACGGGAAAATACTCTTCTTACATGTTTCTGTGTGGTTTTGTTTAATCCCTGCAATGATCTGTCTCTCCTTCAATCTTTTCATGAAAACTGTAGGAAGAACAAACAGGCGAATTCATATACCTGTGTAAAAGCTACTGTTCATGGCTGTCAAGTTATTCATATTGCCAGGCTGTCAAGCCCCGTGAGAAGTACAGGGTCAGCAGGTTAGCAAAGAGAAGAAACTTTATCAAGAAAGTGGGCATTAAGCAAGGAAACTGTCAGACTGCTAGCTAATAGGCCTTACATTACAAGAGGCTAAAACCATTTTGTTGCGTAGCTTTTTTGCGTATCTCCTTTCTCCATGTATTTACCAACTAGGGTATCTCGCATTTTTATATGGCCCATGCTCTGGATATTTAGAACAGAAACAGAGAGATAAAATTACTTGTCTTGCGGTAGTGAATCATCTGTAATGCAATAGTGTTGACTTCCAAGTTACAACCACATCAGCGTGGTCTTCAGCCTGGGCCAGTCGTGACTGACCACCAAAACCATCTTAACGTGTCCCAAAACCATCTTAACACGATACATCGCTACTGCTCTTTAGTCTGCCGAAGAGTCAGAGGGTCGGTGTGGGTGTAGCTGGCATGTGAATGTGTCTAAATGGCTTCCGGGCTACAGCTGACTTGCAGTCTCCTAATTTCACAGGTAATGTTGGGCATACCTGGCTACATGCAGGTATCTTCAGGTCTGGTCCCCTCTCCACAAGTATGTGCTTCCTATCAAATAGACATCCTTCTGCGTCAGTTAAAAACTGCAGCATGGATGGGAAGATGGGAAATTAATATCACTCTTTGAAAAACAGAATTAAAAACTTTTTTGAGCCACTGATAGGCAACTGGGGTTAGGATAGTAGGTGGTATTTGTACCTATAGATGCCAGTAACTGAGCAGTATCGGGCTTAGCTTACCTGCAGCGATTTTGTGGGTTTTATTGTACTGAGCTGCTGTTCCTGAAAGGTTTAAGCCTTCAGGCCTTCCATGATTAGAAGCTGTCCAGAGCTGTCAGCATTCATCTTTACTCCCAGAAGAAAATCCTTAGTGTTGCATCCTGAACAGAAATGGGATAGCAATCAGCTGGGAATTAAGAGGTCTCCAGTACTGTAATGTAAATCCCAGGACAAGGGACATGAATTTAGGAAGAATTTAGGATTTACTGGTATAGAAAGTGTGAATATTGTCTACTGGCCATCCTAATTGTCTCTAGAATTGCTTGCAGCAAATCATTTGTTGTGTGGTAATTTTGCCTGTTACAAATACACTGTATTAAACATACCTGAGAAGTTTTTAATTGAACTTAGTGGATGAAATTATCTGAAAATGTTGATAGATTTGAAAACAATGTTACAGTGAAAAAAATGGTAAAATGGTAAAATCTAGACTGTTTCTGCCAGACTAACTCAGGGGATTTACCACGACAAGACTGATGATTACTTAGCTGAAGGGGAAGTGGTTAGTTAAACTGATAACACAGACTTTTTTCCAGTTGAACTATCCATTTATACTGCATGATGAATATAAAATGTTTCAGTCCTAATACCATCTTTGGCATTATTTTGATATATATGCATCATCTGAATGATTGCAATACCCTTATTTGTACAGGACAGATCTCTGAGAGTGTGTACTTACTCGGCGAGCAGCAGTGACACTGAGCCAGAGCCAGAGTATGAAACAAATTATTTTAGAACTGCAGAGGAGACTTTTGTGGAGTTAACAAAGAACAACAAACAAGGTAATTGAAAATTTGTACATAAAAATGTCTATCACTCATCTCCACTCTGACTCAGCAGCAGGTAGTGTCCTTCATTGAACTTTCTGTCTAGTTTTCACTTTCTAACCCCAGATCTTACTTCAGTCTAATTTTCCATTAGCTTTTTATTACTTTGTGCTTTTATTCTGTGTGTGCATCTTTTTTTTTCCTCTTTTCCGCAGTTTTGGCTAGCAGGGGCTTCACTTGTAGGTTTTTGTGCATAAATCCCTGCAGCGTAAGTAAAAAGTCTTCTGTTACATTATTACAAAACTTAAAAGGTGACTGTAAAGATAGCTTCCCTTTTTTTCTTTTTAATTATACTAGCCAGTTAAAATAACGCAACGATCAAGGGCATAGTTTTTCAACCTCTGTATCAGAGTGATGTTGGTTATGGTGCCATAGTGAAGTTTCTGTCATTGTCCTCCATGTATATATTGCCATTTTCAAGTATCAAACCTTTTTGCAGGAATTGATGGCAATTTGGAATTTACTGAATTCCAGTAGATAAAAGGACATTAAGTGAAGTTCTTGAGATAGTAGTTTTCTGTGTGTTTAATAACCCAAGAAATTGCTGTCTTGTCTTGACCACCAACTTGTTGTGCTGTGAGCCACCTTTCAGTGCAGATGCGTGCCCGCTGGGAGGGGAAGGAGAGAGTCTGGATCATATCTTTGCCTACGCAGCCGATGGCTTCCCTGCAGGAATTAAATTTTGGCAAGTGCAAAGGCCAGTGCAAGGTCTCAGCACCACTGAAGCCCTGAGACCTTAAGCAGTACTTCAGTGATTCATAGGATTTGTGCTGACCCCCTGCACAGCAGTGAGCTTGACCTAGCAGAGATTAGCACCTACAGTAGATACCGCAGTGATGAATGCATTAAAAATGCCGTGGACGGCTAGATACTGTCGACAGACAGACTGTGCTCTTCAGTGTCTGCTGGGAGTTGGACTTAAACACTTGGCATTTTCAAAGCTAATCCATTTTTTGTGATTCCACCGCAGAGAGAGCAGAGTAGGAAGCTAGGACCGTTTATTTACATTACTCCTGCAACTTTGAATTTTTAATCTGTATGAAATGTTGCAAGTCATTTAACTCAGCCCATAAACACTTCTTTTTACAGATTCTGCTTTTTACAAATAATGTTCTAATACAAGAAAGATGTGTTTTGTTAAAGAGGTAGATAACCATTTTTTTCTGTATTGATCACAATTTGCAAAAAAATTATTTTATCGTGTGTAAGCAGTTGCGTTAAATGGTAGCAGATTCCAAGTTTAATGATATCTAAGCATGACTTGAAGTCACCATTTTACACAGCAAGTCACTAATTTTGTGTATACGCCTAACTTTTGGGCTAGTAACAGAACTAAAATTCATAATTGTGATTGAGGCAAAGAGAAAATTATAAAGCACTACTGCAGAAGTATTTCTGCTGTGGTCATTCCTTATGGTGAGGATTTCTGTTCTGTGCTCTATAAAAGCAGTTCTCACATCGTATTGATGGCAATACTTTATTCCATTCTGTGTTCAAAGATCTTAGCTTCTTTATGCACACAAGTGATATAACCTCAAAACATCCACATGAGGCTGAGGCAAGGGCTGCAGCAAACCAATTCATAGAGAATATTTTTATATAGAGACATAATTATATTTGTTAAATGAGTCCCCAAAACATTAATGAACTTTCACTGGTTGCACAATTACAATGTTGGAGTGATTTTCATTTTCCATTTATGAGCAGGGAACAGAAAGACTGAGAGACTGAGTGCCCAATGCAAAGGCTATCGAAAGTCAAGGGTAAGACCTTCATTGATTTAGTGGGCTTTGGATGAGTACATAGCCCAATGTCACAGAGAAGGTCAGTAGAATAGCAGGGAATAAGCCAAATATTCCAAGTTCTTCCATTTCAACCATGAAAATGTTTTGATTCCAATTTCATGGAGGTTTTATGCCGATGCGATTCTGTTGAAGGCACTGGAGGCAGAGGCTCTTCTAATGCTGTAGGTTGTAAGGTAGAGTTGAAGTTTGTGTCACGAGAAGTGTGAGGAAAGAAGCTGATGAACATGTAAGACTCTGTCTCCTGTGCATTTTCATGAAGCTGCAGAAAATTTCTTTGGTTTTGTTTTGATCTTCTGAATGAGTTTTCAGTCTTGGACTTTGGAAACTGAGGTTTTATTCCTAATACTCTTATATTACAGTAGCATCTATAACAAATGGGTAGGACCTGTTTCTTACCTTACTACTGTGGTTTTTATACTGTTGTATTCATTAGCTAAAAATGTAATGAAAAGGAAAGAATTATCAAACATAGTCAAACTGAAAGACATGCTCAAGGAACTTAGCACAACTGCCACGTAAGGCTATTAAGAGAAAAGAACGAAAACTTACAGCAAATAAGTAAGTAGAACAATCCCCCCAAATTAACTATCTTGTCTATAAATAGAAAAAGAAAGGAAATTAATTCTGGGTGTCTCTTACCGTCTCCTTCACCTTGAATATTAAGTTTGAACAGTCCCCTGTATATGCACTGATTGGAGAACTAGGAGCTAGTATTTTAATGCTTTTATTACATTGAACTCCAGATACGTTAAAATATTTGAAATACATTTAAAAATTGTCAAATTACATTACAGTGTATGAAGACTGCATTTCATCAATTAAATATGCCATAATGATACTATTTTTAACGTCTCTTACAGCTGAGCAGGAAAAACAAAATCAGAGAAAGTCATTTCTGGGGAACCCGATGTCAATCTTGGATTTATACCAACACAGTCTCTATGGCCATTTTGGAGAGGATGGACCTGAACAACTAACACATTACAGTTTAATTGAGCAGCTGAGTGGAGCTTCCAGTAAAGACAGCAAGGGCAAGGAGTGCCCAAGTGTGAGTTACTGTGATTTTTATATTACTTCTCATTTTCTTCATGATTGTTTTTGTTTGCCTCTTGTTTATTCCTCAGTGTGTTGATTGATTACAAAAACCAGGCAGACTTGAAAAAAAACAGCATGACCTGCAGAAGAGTAAAGCTCTAAATATTTTTAGAACAGAATGTTACATTCTGATGCTCACCTGTCATAGAATTAGACTTCCAAAATTGACAAGTAGACAGGCTAGCGCTAGCACTCTACCATTAAAGAGGAGTTGAAATGTAACGCTACTTTAAGGCTAGCAAGAAAACACAGAAATTATCTTTTAAGGCTGCTCCTTCACATATAGTTAGATAATATGTATAGCACAACAAGTAGTAAATGACTTAAACATCTGAAGTAGTATTCCAGAAAATTCAAATGAAACTATGCTATGTAAGTCAGCTATCTTCTGGTCTCTTTTGGAATAACTCTTGGTGTTACCTCCGGAGCTCCTGATTTGAGGGTTAAACATTATTTTGATGAAGATCAGTCCTGGTCTGATTGGTGGATCTTGATGCTAAACTGAAATAAATTTGTTTTCTCCACTTACTTCAGGTGAATCCACTTGCTATTTCTGTCTCTAAAAACGTTGAACCTGACATCATGCAGTCTCAACAACCCTGAAAAGGAAGTTCTCAACCTGCTCTTTTCCTCCTGTTTTCTCATGCCTTCTCCTCGCATCCTTATGCTTCTTGCTTGCTTTTTCTCCCCTTTGCTCTAACAAGCCTAGTTGTTTGAAAATTGAGCCACCCAGCCATGATCCACTGTGATGATTTTGCCTCCATGTTCAGTCTCTTCGCCAGCTCTTCTTCTTTTCAAATACAAGCTCTTTTGTTTCTGTGTGTAGCACTCAGCACATTTTGGTTATGTTACAGTATAAACAAAGGTGGTAGCAGAAAATAATGAGTGAGATGCTGTTTTGTAGCATACTGCTGTAGTTCATAAGTGAAAGAGAGTTTTTATCTCTTCCCAGACCCCATTTTTCAGCTTCAGAAAATCACTGTGCATTGTAACTTCAGAGGTGATTAACCAAAGTTAGAGTTTTACAGCTTTCAGGAATCCGGGCCAAATGTGCAGAAGGAATGTGTGGAACAAACTGGCAATGCCCCTGTTTGTTCCAACTCTGCTGGCATGAAAGCCCACTTAACTGAATATTAAATTGTCTCACAAACTTCAAAAGAAAAATCCTGAAATGTATCTGCCTCATTTCCCAATCAGCCAATTCACTAGTACCCGGAATATGATTTGAATATATTTGGGTCGTAGTAGAAAGAACAATTTTAAAGAATCTGGCTTCATAGTTGAGAATAAGAAAAGGAAAAAAAAAAAATAGCAGAAGATTATTAAAAAGGATAGATGAAGGAAAATAATTTGATCATCCACTTAATTCCTCATCTTGAACATCTACAAATTCATAGCTTAATTGTGCAGATGAGATGAATTATGTATGTATGTATATTTATACACAAATATATAAAGATCAGTTCTGCCTTCTGAAGGTCAAGGTCTTTTGCTATTAACAGAGCAATTAGATTTGGTTCCACTATAGAAAAGTGGCTAAGAGTTGCGTCTACTTTTAATTCACTCTTCTCGTGCATTTCTTGTATATGACATCTCTGCAATGTACCCAATCAGCATCAAAACATAAACAAAACTCACTGAAATAGCCTGAGGATCCTTGTAAAAATCCATCATTAAGCTAGAAGGCAACAGGTGTAACTCAGCACTAGCATTTTTCATGCATTATGTTGGGGAGCTTTTGCGATTACTTCTTGGGGATCTGAAATAGCTCTCAAAACAACATTGCCTCTCGGTGAACAGTGAAAGCTCAATAAAGCACTAGAGATTTGCCTATCAATATTAAGCTTTTCAGGATGACAAATGAGAAGTAGTAACTATGAAAAGCAGGTTGCCCTGAACACCTTGTTTGAACCAGCATGGCAAATTTTTCTGAACTGTAATTTGTCTAACCCAAGAAGATCCACAGTCTGTTTAAATTAGGATTGTGTGATCTGGAACATTACCCACAAACAAAGGGGGACACCAGAAACTGAGGCACTTATGGCCAACAATTCTAAAAAAAAAAAAAAAAAAAAAAAAAAGATAAATTTTGAGGGGGGGGAATGCAGCTTTCATGCAGAACATTTGGTATTTTGAAAAAGGAAATGCTACGTGCTTTGAATTTCATTCCGAAATGGTGTGTGTGAAGCCTTTAAAAAAAAAAACAAGTATCATGATGGACAGAATGAGTTTATGCTGCTTCTCAAAAGAGCAGTGTGCTGTATCAGTCCCTCAGCCCAATTAAATTGGACTGTACAGCACCAGTACGATGGTGGCTTCAGACTGGGTGCTCTAATGAGACATTCTGGCAGGAAGCTCTGTTATCCCAGACTTACTGTCATTTGAATTGTCTCCTTCTCACCGAACATTTTCACCAGCGTTACCCCAAAAGTATACACACAACAAGTTTTATCAGCAAAAAAGTATTGCGCAGAAGGAGTTTCAGAAGGGAAACAACAAATGGGCAATTACTATGATAAAGGGACACTGAACGGACAGTTTGAGAAATCAAAAAAGGCTTTTACACATTGAAAGGAGAAATATTTATTGTTCCAGTTTCTTATGTGCCAAGTCCTAAACAGCATCCTGGTTAAATTCTCTTGGCACTAAGACTAATTTCATGTTACATTTAGTTTGACCTGGGAAACATATTCTGAAATAATGTCATCCTTTTGTACACTGCAGAATTTTGGACAAGAAACACAAATCACAATTTCAAAGAAAGGAATAAGATGCACTGAAGCATGGACATGAAACTTTCATTTAAGTAACAGCCATGGTGTATTTTCCTCATGTTGGATTTTCAAAACAAGAAACAATAATTTTTATATGTATCAAATAAAATAATTTTAATTGAACAGTAACTTCTCTGATTTAATAAAACATAACGCAGCACCTGAGCCAAAGTCCACTGCAGTCAGTCCATGGGAGACACCTATTCAGTGAAACTTCAGTGAGGCCTGCATTAAACAGCTATTCCTCTTCCTCGTAGCAGTAACTGGTAGTGCCTTGAGCAGTTTGCTGATGTCAAGATTGCTACCATATTTTTGCAATGAAAAAATTATTTCACATTTCAATTACTTTACTGTTTAGACTTTAAAAGCTCAGTGATTTATTTTTTCTTATAAGAATTCAGAAAACAAGATAAATTTCCCTCACCCAGGCCCATTGTTTATTAACTTATTTTATGATCAAACGAGAACTGACACAAGACTTTTTATTGTCTTCTTTGTTCCCTTGAAGTAACTGAATTGGTCAAAGATTTTATTACTTAATCATCCTTATGATCCCAAAGCATCAGGAAAAATATATTTTCTTCTCTGTCTTTAACAAACCATCACATACCTTTTTCTGTAATACAGCCCTTCTTGCCGCCTTTTGTCCCTGTGTATTTCTCAATTTGAGTCACCATCAAGGCTTGCTTGTATTTCAAGGCATGACTTGAGCACTTTAAGGAAAAGATCCTTTATGGAAGGGGTTGGTACCCATCACAAGTTTCTAAATCCTCTTGTTTTCCCTCAGTTGTGATGATATACATGAGAAATCTGACAATTCTGGCACAGTTACAATGGTAACTACATCAGCAATTTAAGTAAGGGGCTCATTTAACGGAAGAGTTGTATGCACAATGGGAAGATACGGTCTTATTCAACACAGCAGAGTTTATATCTGTTGTACAGATGATTCATGAAGGAGATCAAATGCTCAAATCACCGTGTCTTGCTATTCAAGTAGGTATTAGAGCTTGCTGGCAAATACAGGAAAAGGAAAAATTAGAGAAGTTGCTGCTGTTTTGGCTGCACTTACAAATGGGACTGACGTGGCAGCATTCCCAGATAAACTCAAGGTTTTTTACAGCTGAGTAAGCTGATTGGGAGTTAATGCTATATGATTGACTCATTGTGCTCACAAACCTTCTAATGCATCGTATTAACAGAGGGGAATAGCCACAAAAGGACTAGAAACAAGAATAAGAAAGTTTGGAAATTGCACACTTGCCATCCTCAAGGATCCCAGAGCATTAAGCTGATACTGTAGAGGATGTCCCAGTATTCCTGCAATAGTTAAAGCAGCCTAGACAGCTCTGCAGGCTACACTAAAAAGAGTAAGGGGAAAACAAAGGCAGGCATGAGCTGCTTCCACTTGCGTCTCGTCTCCTACAGAGATCAGTAAGTCTTGAGCGCGGGTCTGAATTGGCAGCACACTGGGCACTTTGGACTGTTCACCTATTTAGGCAGCTCTTGGAGAACAGGCCAGCAAAGTTTATATACCTGATTTGGGTTCTCTGAATCACTTTCTGAAGGTGCCTTATTCTCTCTGAAAGAGAGAAGTTCTTCGGCTCTTAAATGGAGCCTCTCTTAGAAGAGACTCTCTGTATGTAAATGTCTGAAGTAGTTCCAGCAAGACCATGTGCACTCTGCTTTCACAGAGAACTAGTTTTTTTAACATTATCAGATATGCTTAGGGAGGGATTCTGCTTATCACATGTGAAAAAGCCTAAGATAATGATTTGGGTCCAATTAGCAGTTGGGAAGAGTTGCATCCCAAGAGTGGGAAGGAGGTATTGACCTGTGGAACTACTTGCTTACTTGCCTTGACAAGAGAAAGGGAGCCCATGCAGCTAGCTAATACTGAGTACCAAACTTTCAACCCAAAATCAGCAAATGAACATTGCCCAAAGCTTTTCTCTGTGGGGAACTAGTAAAAAGCAGCTATTGTAGCTACCACTTGTATTTTAGGGAGTGAAACTGCATCTCAGTGCACCCTGAGGTGAGCACTATATAATTGCCTTGCTTATACTTTCATAATAACAAGAGTTCCTGCAGCTGGGGCAGCAGTGGGTGAGGTTTGGCTAGTTGCTTGATCTCAGGATCTCAGTTTCACTGTCTATAAATTTGGGACAGCAATAGCTATCTCACGTTACAACCAGAAAGAAAACAGTGAATGCTGTCTATGACCTAGGTCTTAGCATTTTTTGTACAATATGTGTGTTACTGCAAATACAGTATTTGAAGCAAATCTTAAAAATTATTATACTAGAAAGCAATAGAAGATAGAAGGGGTCCCTTGTCAATAACAGAAAGTATCTAGATGGACTGGATCGAATCCAGGAATTAGTTGATTATGGATTTCTGTGTACTGACTGTATAATTCAGTTTACTGTGTATCAAGCACAGAAACCTCCCGTCCTCTTTGCTATTTTCCTTGCCAGGCTTAAGAAAGAGGAAGATGATGAGGTGAGGAGTGAATCAGTTATATTTCCTTTCCTAGCCCTGGTGAACCTAAGATGTTAATGAAGATACTGCCTTTGTACAATTTGTAGATGGGGAGTAAGTCTGCAGACTCATTCATCTGTAGTTTGTGTTTTAAGATTAATGCTTCTCTTTCATGTAAAGGATTAGTATGTCAAACCATTGCATATGTTTAGGGAGGTGGTCTGTTAATGTAAACATAGGTGATGCCAACCTAGAACGTTCTAATTCAGTCAGGATCAGATATCCTTTCATCCTCCCTGTCACAAACACTGAACATAACATTTACTGTATTTATGGGTTTGTATTAGATCTTCAAAACTCACATCGTGTTAGCACACGGTGTATATAGAAGATCCGGCAACAGTTTTATAAAGGGCAGTGTTACAAAGGGACAGTGAACTACCCAGCAGACTCATATGTCCTCTCATACCCAGAGGACTCAGCACCTCGGGTTTGAAAGCAGAGCGAACTACCTCACCCAAAGAAAGGGAGCGTGTTCTGAGCACTGTACTCGAATTGGCTAGGACCCAAGCCAGAAGTTTCACAGTAGTGTAAAGCCACGCAGGTGTACCCGCTCAGGTCGGAGTGCAGTGCCGTCACGGCAGCCCTGCAGTGGCCCAGCTGGAGCTAGGCTGCCCCAGCGCTCACTCGCCTCGTGCGTGCTTGCTCGGAGCTGCCCTGGACCTCTGCCTCCAGAGCCGGTGCTGCCAGGCAAGGTCGCATCTGTCAGCCACCATCACGGGGAGGTCACGGAGGGCACTCGCACGAGGCCTTTCTGGGCACGGACTGCACTGCTGAAATAGCCGCTCTCTGCACCACAGCCTCCCCCTCCCCGTTCATTAAACATGGTATGTATGGGGTTCTTTAAGCTACACGTTTCCATTTGTCAAAATTGTTTCAATAGAATTTACCCACTGACAGGCTTGGGGCTGCGAGACTCCCTTTCTATTTAATCAAAGGTTTTTGATTCTCAGATGAATGATGCAATACTTGTTCCGTCAAAGCAAAGACTGTCTGAGTAATTACCCAAGTTGATGTAAGATCTGTTGTCAGGGGAATTTTATAGGAGTATTTGACAACATAAGTGACAAAAATCACAGGAGCATGATCTGATAAGAAAACAGATTTTACCATACCACCCATGGGAGTAGTATAGAATTAAAAATATTTTTTCTAGCCTCAAGTCTGATTCAACTCATGTGGGGAAATGTGAAATTAGAAATAGGCTAGGATGTCTCCAGACATCAACAAATCCCACGTCTCTGCATGTTTTTTTCCCCTCCATAGGGCAAGTTCACATTCCATGCTCTGCTACCAAGCCTTATATTCCTAATCAGGTCTTATTGTTTCTAGTATCTTGCCATCAAAGTTGCCTCCAAAAAGCAAAGCGAAGAGACAGCAAAACAAGCAATTTGAAGACTGCTAGGCAGGCTCCTGGGACCAAAGTCTCACTTGACATGTATCACTTAAAAGAAATGTTGTGTAGTGTGGAAGAACATTCTTACAGTTAGCCTGAGGAACTAGCTTGGCAACAATAAAAAGCTGCAGTTATACAGACACTCATTTCTCTCCCTGTGCCTTCTAGGTGAAACAACTGAAGCTTCTTACACTGCTGAGAGTTTTTGTAAAAAATCATGCGATGGAGAGTAGCTCAGCAAGGAGGATGATAACATTCTCCATAACTTTTTAAAGTTTTTAAAAAGGCTTTGGCAAGGCAAAACAACATTTGGAAAGCAGAGTCCGCTGGAGAAAATAACTTTTTTTATGGTATGCAAGGGATATTTTTAGGAAAAGCATAGCCTAAAAAAACTGGAAGCTGTTATCTGCTGATACAGTTCTGCTTCTAGCACTAATGGACTCAGTAGTTTTAGTACTGTGCCACTAAATCCCATTCTGACTAGCCCTCCAGCTGGTGTAAAAGTTCTCTCTATTTTATGTTTGGTTAGTGTATTTATGGGGACGGGTAGGTGGCGACATTTTAACTCAAATATCTTTTAGCACAGAGTTTTAAAAAAGTATTTGGATATTGGTGAGGGACAGAAAGTCTTTGGCATAGTACAGCAGGCTGTGTGGCATTTAAAACACATGGTGTGCAAGGCTAGCAGGAGGATAGTTTGGATGTCAGTCTGAGAGAAGACGTGGAGGAAGTGAAAAGCTGTAGCTACGAGAGGAAAGTTAAGGACTTGAAGCATCACTGGCATGTAGGTGCAGTTCTGGTGCCTGTGGCACAGTGTCATGTAGTGCTAAGTCCCCAGATATCTCTCAGCGCCAAGTGAAGTGTGCCTCTGTGGTTTGTCAAGTGCCAGATGCAGATGTGTGGGCTTGTCTGATTTAAGGCAACACACTGAGCTGTCCTGTGGCCACAGCTGGAGTGTTGCGCTCACTGAATAGAACTCCTTTGGCACTGTAAGGAGGGAAGAACTTTGCCCTTTTCGAGTAGAAAAACTTGGTCACTGGAGCAGAAACCCCATCTCCCACCATCTCGGCAAGTAATTTCAAATTACAGAGAGAACCTTGTCTTTTCAGCATGTAGGAGCTGCATGACCACATTACACAGTGGCCGAGAAGTCACAAAAAGTCCTGCAGCTCATTTGCTGGAGTCCCTGGAGGAACGGTCCAAAACTGCTCGTGTACAAATGCCCAGAGCAACGCAGAGCTGTACAGAGCTAATTTACAGTGAGCCTGCGTGGGCACAGTGTTAGCGCAGCTCCTTATGGCCTGGTTACTGCAGGCCTTTCTCAGCAGGGCTGAGTAGCTGAAATAAGCAGAGGGTTGATAAGACCCCACCGCATTTGGTCCCAGCCCACTCAGCTCGCTCACCGGTATCTTCGCATCGCGCTGCACTGTGCCGTGCAGATACACCCTGAGCACTGTAATGTCTGTTTGCCTATATAATTGAGGATTACGTAAGGATTTAATAGACACTGTGACTCTTAGGTGTAAGTAGGTAGATCCTTTAGTCTAGTAAGAACCAAAAGTACATGTTGAATAAAACACAATTTGCTAGTGTTTTCTCTGAGTGGAAAATGTTCTGAGCTGTTTTTCAAAGGTTTGACAGATGGAGCTGCTGTGATTTGCAGCATGGCCCAAAGTGCACTCATGTTTCTGCCATTTGTAACCAGACACTCTTCAGTCCTCCATCTTTGGAAATAAAGCTTTAGGTTTCATGTCTCTCTGTGTTGAATTGGAATATTACAATAATACTGTAGGCCAAAATGGAATTCAGGGCACATTAACGGCAACAAATGATAAATATTAGTAAGCTTGTGAGGTCGTGTAATTGTTGTAATGGTAGAAATTATATTAGTAATAAAAGAAAAAGCTAAAAAATAAATTGGATACAATAAACATTGGATTGACTCAATCAAGATAAGAGCAGTAGGGCAGAGAGGTATTCAGTGAGCTGTTTGTTTTCTGAAGCTGGAAAATATTTTGACTGCAAGAGGAGCATCTGATTAGCAGAGTTAAATGAGATGAATAATGCTGTAATATTTTTGTGAATTGTTTTTCTAGCTGAAACTTGCCTTCCTCATCTATAACAGTGATACGTTTTGCATAAAGCACTCAAACGTCATGCAGGGAAGGGTAGGAGATGACTGATCTTTTAGGATGAGAATTCCATTCTGAGTAGTAAGTTACACAGCTGATGGTAGCAGGAACTGTGGCAGTATAGCTAAAATATGTTAGCAAACTTTCTCTTTTTTAAGAGGATGCTTTTTCTTTTCATATGTACACAAACAATAATATCCTAATCAACATAATCTTTGAAAAGAAGGGAAATTTTATGTCTAATACCAGCAAAAATCATATTGAAATAATTTGCAGGTGTTTATAGTTTGTTCCAGAAGCTGTTCTCATCTCCCAAAAGTGATTCACCTTTTATTTAAATGAGAAGTTATACTAGATTTTGTGCAATATGACACACAGATAGTCTAAATCCTTAAGAAAAATATTGGTTAAATATTTTTTGCAAACTGACTCTATAGCAAGTCCCATAGCAAAATATTTTGTTTCTTACTGTATTTTTAGGCCCCGGTACATGAATTCCAGGCCTTGTGTAGCATCCATATTATTTTAATGAAAAGTAATATTTGTATTTGGTAGGAGAAACAAACATGGAATTTAGGAGACTTATTAGCAATAAGTGACACACGGAAGTTTGGGAAGTTTGTAAGATATAGCTAAATAATTTAAATGGCTAATTAACTTTCACAAAGACCAAGAAGAGTGATACAAGTTTTCATAGCACATGTCAGAGTCCTCCCAGCCTGAACTGCCCATCAATCCATCAACGACTGAGACACATCCTGATAGCTCCGCTCCCATTAGTGCCACCTTCTCTGGACTACTCCATTCTTTGCCTGATCATTAATAAAGGTCACTAAAACTTTTACATACTATAAAAGCTGTAGCCTTAAGAACTTCCTTTAACTAGTGTTATTTTCAGCAAATAAAACCCCAAGTGATTATTTGAAGGATCATTTGAAGAATTATCTGAATAATTGCCAGTCAAACATTTAAAAGTGATTTTTCTGACATCCTATTACAATGCACATATCCTATGGGTTATTGAATGCTCTGTAAAGCATACTGTAAAACAAGACCTCAAATGGATTTGGGTGGATAAAGAGGAAAGCAGAAATGGGTGGGAATGAAGAAATTAAATATTAATATATTATATTGCCGAGCATTATAAAATTAAAATGTTAATCATGCAGTAATAGTCTATGATATTTCTTATAACAGGAGTGTCTAACCTTCACCAAGACACTGTACCCGCAGAAAAATTACCAGTCTGGGAAACTTGTTGGTAACACATGTACCAAGATGCAAAGCAAATTGGAAATGTAAGAGCTTTTCAGAAAATGCCTGAAACCAAAGAACAGAAGTAGCTAAGCAGCCAGCACACACTTCCAGATCACTGTTGCAAGAATTATTTTGCCCTGCATAGCCTATGGGAGAGTCTTGTTTGTGGCCCCTAATCAGTAAAAACATAGGCCAGTTTTTTCAAGCTTCGTTTCCTAGTGCCTGTGCCTAAATTCGTATTTAGACACTTCAGCTGCCCAGTTTTCAAAGGTGCTAGAAATCTGCAGCTTTTGCTGATGTCTCTGACAGATTCATGTATCTGGATCCTGTGAAAATCATGGTGTTTATATAGGTGCTCGAAAATTGGTTTAGATATTGGCCCTCTATCCGGCAGAATTTTGATCTGTAGCATCCTACTTCTGTACATTGGTTCTGTGGGCAATGTCATGGAACATGAGCAGATGCTTTCGCCTGAGTTAAAAGGAAGGCCAAATACTGTGTATTTTTTTAATCCGGTCCTACAATGTTACAGATCATATCATAATGAAAATCTTCATATTTTTAAACCCATTTCTTTATTGCATTTTCCATAACATTAGTGTATAGGCAACTGGAAAATGCTAAAACTTTCATCTGTATCATTTTACAGAATGTTTTTATTGTTACTATTATTGGAACATCATCCTTTCCTTTCATGTTTCTAAGAACCGCTATAACAAGCCAGGGTACCAGAGAGTTCACTATTTATACTACTATATTTCTATAAATAAAATCCATTGTAAAAGCATGGAATCTGTATTATGACATCATTAGTAGCCCAGTGACAAAAACAGAGGCAGCAGAGCAAGCCAAAGAACAGCAGTCACCATCTAAAAGAGTAGCATCATGTGGAGAGATGTAGCCTTTCTGGTTAACAGCTAAAGACCGATTAGTCTTTGGAGGTTCTGTTTGCTAGCGGTAGTTTCATCACTTGTAGTGGTGATACCAGAAGATGGAAGTGTCTGGCTATGTAGGAAATTTAGGTATGAAGACATTTATCTTCCTGTCTTGTTCTAGAAGGCAAATACTCTTGGGCTTTTTCCTCACATTAGATAAAAACTACTTGGTTTCTCAATTAGTATATTTTGTAAGTGGAAAGGGGGCTAATGTTGATGGCACCCACTAGTGTCACACGCACTGCAGTTAGCTCAGCAGTGTCCTTCTGTCCCTGTGAAAGTGTTTGGGAACCCACACGTTCTCCACCACAGCCCAAAAACTTCGATACCAAGTAGGGAATACTCTGTACTTGGGATTTCAGATGTCTCCTGCTGTTCCTGCGGGAGACAAAGCTTGTTTTGCCTCCATACTCTGTTCCTCCAGAATTTTGTAAGGCATAGAGTCTGGATGTCAAAGGAATGAAGAATCCAGATTTATGAATGCATCATGTTAGCTCAGCAGTGTCCTTCTGTCCCTGTGAAAGTGTTTGGGAACCCACACGTTCTCCACCACAGCCAAAAACTTTGATACCAAGTAGGGAATACTCTGGACTTGGGATTTCAGATGTCTCCTGCTGTTTCTGTGGGAGATAAAGCTTCTTTTGCCTCCATACTCTGTACCTCCAGAATGTTGTAAGGCATAGAGTCTGGATGTCGAAGGAATGAAGAATCCAGATTTATGGATGCATCATTATATGGATAATTACCATTCATATTTACTCAGGGGCAGAAACTACTCAGTGTCCATAGGCCCTAGTACACAGGGCATGACCAGAAACATCTCCATAGGCTCGGGACAGCAGAAAACCCCTGAGTTTTTATGCAGGGCAGTCCAATAGAAATAAAATCATAGACAACTCCAATTGATATATCAGAGTCTGGCTTGCTCTTGCTGGTGGCATTAGCGTTTGCTAACCTGTGCTAAGCCAATTTTGTGAGACAGTTGGGAGTTCAACAAACCTATTTCAGATTGTATTTTGGAAGAATCTCAAGCATGGGGGAAACTGGTCATGTTCTGCTCATTGCAGCAGATGGTATCCCATTTGGTGTTTGTTAGCTTTGTTTGCAGCTCAATATTTTGTTTCTAGGGGAACTCAGTAAGTTAAATAATTTATCTCTCTAATGCATCAAGAGTCTGATCCAAAGTCTAGTGAAGTCAGTGCAAAACATTTGATTAACTACCACATACACTGGATAAAATGCCAGGTCCTGTATGTTGTAGAGCATTTCGGATGCTCTCTAGTGAGAATAATACAGGCCTCTGTCCTTCCATAGAGAATTTTTTGCCTGCAAAGAAAGAAATAAATATTCAAATTGTGACAAAAAGCTTAGCAGTTAAGAGTGCAGGACTGTGGAGATCAGGGTGATGTTATGGATGACTGTCCAAATTGCTAAACCTCTCTTGCTATTAAATTCCCCATTTTTAAATAAAGACTATAAATAATGCCTTCCATCTGCATTTGGAATTTAATCCAGTACTGTTAGCAGGCTGCTTTGAGGGCTTTGAAGGCCACATAGCAGCGCTAAGCAAATAATCATTATCACTTAATATTCTCATCAAGCGTTCTTACTCAAGATGGAATCTTGCATTACAAGGGCTAACCACAAACACATCGCCCCTCTGCTGAGGAATTTTCAGAATGTCAGAAGCAAATTCACGCCCAGATCCTGCAAAGAGTTTTGCATGAGCAGAACTATACCGCCTTCAGCAGTCCTGCTGTCCATACAGGGCTCCTAACAATGTCTGTGCACGGAGAAAATTTTTATTTCATTCTTAGAAGTACTGGAATCCAGAATAATCTAAAATAGCGAAGAAATCAACACTTCAAAGACTTTTTTTTGTTCCAATAAATATCAAATGCCTGTTCATTTTCAGCAACATTTTTCAAATTATTAATTTGCTAGTAGGGCCTGGGAACTGCTTTATTCTGTATTTTTATCTAAATTTCCTGTTTGTATCATCTTTGGTCATTCAAAAAATGAGTGCGTATTAGCTCTACAGTGTGTCTGCATGAATTCCAGTTGTATTTTAGTCCTCCTAGTGGCCTATTATATTAACAATATTATAATCTGTATTTTAGGCACAGGAACATGATCTATATCACCAGTATCTCACAACAGTTTGCAGTGTCAATACTGCAGTACACTTCTGTATTGCTAAGGTCAATAAATCTTCTAAAGAATTTGTCCAACAAATCTATTCATGTGGCTGTCTATCACTTCATGTACACATTTCTTTATACACAAATTGTAGCAAAATCAATACAAAAAATACTACATTATTCTGTCACTGCAAGAAGCCCACTGTGGGAACAGGAGCCTGTCATGGTTCCTCAGAGCGAATTTCTTCTTTGATCAGTCCACACAAAGGTTTTCTCACAGCCAGACAGGGGGGGTCAGACCCCCAAAACTGCAGTTCCCAATATATATTTTCACTATGCATCCTTTCTTTGAAAAAGCCTCCAAAGCCTTGTCAAAATAACACCTCACATTCTAAGAGGAGACTTTTATAGCCCAGGTGGACTCGACACAAAGGTTTACCAACCTTTTAGATCCTGTTAGCTGCTTAACCTGAACCTTGCTGGTATCTAGGGAAGGCAAAGGTGGAAAGGCAAAGGTCTGTCCAGCACACTTGTCCTTGACTCCTTTCTGTTTCGAGGCTGTGCCCCTCACAGAGAGTTTGCAACCGCTAATGCCTCTTACCAGATCCAAGTGAGAGACATTTTGTATGCCTGGCTGAACCACAAAGTAGAATAGACTTTCTCATGACCAGATACAGATGTACTTGTGTCTAAAAGATGAAGCAAACAAATCGAAACCCATAAATTAACTACAGTTCCCCTCGGATCACAGCCAAATGATACGTATATTAATCAAAATGTATATCACTGCTTTAATTTTATGAGGAGGCAAGTTGAACACTTCATAAATCTCCTGGCTGTAGGAACTTCCATCTGCATCTCCAGCAGTGGTCATCTTGGTGCCCAGCATTACTCTGCTCAATTCACAGTGGGTTTTTTTGATCATCCTTTAGAGCTGGGCAAAGGAATATCATCTACAATCTGCATTTATGATATGAATTGCCTATTCCCTGCGTGTAGCCCTGTCTTTCTCATTTCCTTTTGAATTAATCCACATGGTTACTGACTTACAGCCCAGGACTGTATCCTTGAGTTGTCTGGTAAACTTGAGATTAGTTGCAATCTATATTTTTTCCATCAAGATATATTTTAGTCCACGGGCTAAATTATTAAATCTAATCTTAGTCTGTTTCTGTTCTTGGTGTTGTCACCGCGAGCATAGGCATAGTGCTTTCTCTTGGTAACCATGGCGGACACCCCAAAGGACATGGATTCTCTCAGGTACGAGGCATACTGCAGTATTTGAACATACACCAGGTACTCCATAATCCATAAATCAAATGAGAAGGCCTGTTCCTTGACCCTGGTATCTCATGACACAAGTGAGAGGGCTGGGCGAGGAATCACAATTGTTACCATTACACAAGTCTTGTTTCTGATGGATGCAGGCAGGATGGCTTATGTATTTTGTATATACAAAGCAGTATTGTAAGAGTGTGAATGGCTGGCCCCAGCGGTGGTAATGGTCAAAGAAGACTGCAGCAATTGTGGAGGTGAGATGAGGGAAGGAAACAATGAGGACATGAGACCTCGCTCCGGTGCTTTTTTGATGCCAGGAGCATGTCTATGGGATACAGACAACACAGGAATCACAGCAGTGGAGTAATACGTCAAAGGCGAAACAGAAAATCTTTGTAACGTAACTGATGGGTAACATTGAAAGGAGGCTGTGCAAGCAGACACAAGAACTCTGCTCGGCTGGTCTCTGAGGTGCCTTACTTGCCTCACTTCATATCACCATGCTTCCCAGTTCCACCATCCACAATCCTTCACCCTTCCTTGTATAAATGGTGGGGAAGTAGTTCTTGCTGTCCTCATGGATTATGCCACGTCCTACCATGTGCCATGGTCTTTGCTCCTTTGTTGTCTCTGTTTATTCCTTTGTTCAGGAGATGTTTCTGTGGTTCTTGTCCAGCTTTTAGCGGGAGGTGCCCAGGGTGCAGCTGTAATGCCTTCTGTTCTGTGAGAATAAACACAGGCTTGGGTCACAGCATGGTTTTCTGAGCCAGCAGCACACCACACTAGGCACATTCCTGGGGCCACGTGCGCGAGAAGATGGCTAACATTCCTTTCCTCTTCAGCACCTTGAGTGGGGAAGCCACGCAGGCAGAGACCTGCAGCTCCCCGTGCTTTCACAGGGAATCTGGGAGCTCCTGCCAATGGGCCTGAGTTAACAAACATGTCCTCAAGCACAGCTGAAACTCAGCCATGAATTTCTCAGCTTTTAAATTACATTTCTTAGTTGATTATCTTCCAACACTTTTTTTAATTATTGATTAATTTTGGGTTGGCTATTTAATACATTGTTTGGTTAACTAATTCATGTAGCTGTTTATAATTATTGCCTTACTATAAAATCATCTTAATAGAAGGTTGGTGGTTTTTTTTTGTTTTCTTTCCAGTAGAATAACAAGTTATTTTATTATTCAAACAAGGCTTACTTCCTGCTGTTTTCAATAAGATTTTTAATAAATATGTAAATTTAAAAATTAATTTACTGCATACGTTTGGCAGCATGATTCTTGAACTGACAAAAGTTTGATGGATTGTAAAATTATCCTCCATAAAAATCATCAGTCATAGTAAACAGAATTTATCAACCTCTGGTAATTTTACAGCTTTTTCTTCATCTTATCTTCTGTTAGGAACTCACTTAAAATTGATTATAATATAGTATGTTTCTAGAACCGTAATTCATTCATAGATTAATTAGATTTTAGGTTAATATCCCATCATGGTATAAGACATGAGCCAACAGTGTTTTCAGTTACAGAACCGCAGTAGAGAAACCTTGATTACTGTTCCCATGTGGTTTAGCCGCCAAGACTAATCACTAATCAAATTCAAACGACATAAAATGGAACATCCTTCATAGCATTTATTTTCTAGCTGACTTATACTATGGGCTCTTTATTGGTACAACTTGGTGTACTGAAATGAACTAAAAATTGCAAGAGAGGATTTATCCTTCTACTTTAATTTGGTCCTGCAGCCTATATCTGAAACTGTTGCTCAGATTTTTGTGCATGTTGTGCCTCTGTCCCTCAAAATATTCTGCCCTGCAGCAAAGATAAATTCTTTGCATAAATTTAGAAAGTACATGTAAATAACTGTACTGTTATGTAGGATTTGATAGCAGATGAACTTAAACATAGGTTTCCATTCTGCAATTCATGCTTTGCTCGAATCAGTGCTGAAAATTGTGCAGATCATAATGTCAGCTGAAGTGGTGGCAAGTGCAGTCATGTAACCAGCATCATTATTTGCATCTATCCTGTCCCAGTTTTCTCTGATTACAAATGGACTTTTGTAGTCTCATTGCACAGAGTCAGAAAACAGCGTGCACATAATCGAGGCTGCAACAGGTTTACTGGGAAGGCAACTTGGGCTACAGCGTCCTTCTCTGCTGCCTCCAGGAGCACTTACCAGTGCAACGTGTGGCATGATTGCCCAGCCACATCCCCTACCCCTCGCTTAGGGAAGGTGGTATCCCTGTCCTTACAGAGAAGGGCACAGCTGGTGGGTTTTATTAGTGCCTTCCAGAGGCCAGGTGTCACAGAAGGGGAAAGAAAGGGCAATGGGTTTTGGTTAGATTCATTAGAGGTAAAAAAACTCTGATGTGTAGAGAGTTGATTAAAATCTGGAGTGGAAAGGAAAATGACATCTTCAGGTTCCTAAAGTAAATAAACTTTTGTTGGGGTGGGGTTTAAGCATGCTGATTCAGATTTTTTTTAAGAATAAAGAAAATCCTGCTCCCAAATGTGAAAATTATCCCCTCTGTATTTCTGCATCGCGAGAGCTCAGAAGAAGTATCATTCTGGTGTGTGTGCACCATGCACACGAACATGGAGGCTCCCTCGTCAGTGGCTAAATGTGCAGTCACGCAGAGGTGGACTGATGGGTCTGGAAAGATTGTTTGTTTCTTCCCAACTGTCCTCCTCAGAGGCTAAAAATGAGAAAACTATTTGCTGTGGAGCTCACTCCTTTGTTTAAATAACCTCTATGAATCATCTTTAAAACTTGTAAGAGGGGACATTCCCTTTCTTTCCTCTGCAGGTCTTCCAGCAGAGGTTCATGCTCTTTGAACTCCCCTACAGACAGCACAGCCTTCTTAGTGCATACAACAAGCCAGTTTTCATAGCTGGGAGAATTAGTTCTGCATGGTTTCTTCATACTGATGATCTGCTCTTGATGCTGCCACATAACATCGCTCCTTCTCTCTCTGCTGCTTCTGTCTTTTTGCCCTTAGGTTAGCTGATGTACTTTGGATAGTCACAGGCTAACCTGAAGTGAATCTGGTCCAGTACTCAAAAGAGAGGATTACTAGTGTGGAAAATCATTGCCCACTACCAATTACCATTTGCAGTACAGTCTTGAAGTGCAATTCCGTTTCCATCAGTACGCTGGGTGACTGACATGCAGACTTTACAGGCCAGGAACTCAGACATCACTGGAGAGTGAGAGGATAAGTGTCTTTGTAATTACCAAAATAAATAGTCTTGTTCAAAAAAAGCCAAAGGTGGAAGATGAAGACAGGTAAGGACACCGCTAATACTTAGGAACAGTAGTCTGAGAATAGTTCAGCCATACAGAAAAATGACCCCGATTACTGAAATTGTCAGTGAGATTATATGTTGTATGAGTACAATCTGGCATTTACTGAGTTTGAGAGGAATTTTTTGCTACAGTCTAATATGGGATAGAATCTGTCTCTTTAAGAACCACATTTTGTATTAGATTTAAAAATCTTTCTTGAACTATACTGTTTTCCCCTTCTTGATTCAGTTCTGAGTAAGTATCCCAATTTAAAAAAAAAAAAAAAA